>NW_007142133.1:846-3407 GCF_000164805.1 Carlito syrichta | reverse complement strand
TTCCTTCTCTTCTCTGATTACTCTAGCTAGAACTTCTGACACCATGGTGAACAGGAGGGGTGAGAGTGGTCAGCCTTGAGATACCACCTAACTCTAGTCAGGATGGCATCAACAATAACTCAAAAAACAACAGATGCTGTGGAGGATGTGAGGAAAGGGGAACACTTCTACACTGTTAATGGGACTGTGAGTTAGTACAACTTCTGTGGAAAACAGTGTGGTGTTTCCTAAAAGACCTAAAAATCGACCTTCCATATGACCCAGCAATTCCCCTTCTGGGATTATATCTGGAGTAACACAAATTGCTCCATAAAAAGATATGTAGCCGGGCTCGGTGGCTCAGCCTGTAATCCCGTGCCTTTGGGAGGCTGAGGTGAGTGGATTGCCTGAGCCCGTGGGTTTGAGACCCGCCTGGGCAGCGAGACCTCATCTCTACAATAAATCAAAATATCAGCCGGGCGTGGTAGTCCATGCCTGTAATTCTGGCTACTCGGAAGGCTGAGGCGGAAGGATCACCGTAGCCCCGCAGATCGAGTGGCCGCTGCACGCCAGTCTGGGCAACAGAGTGAGACTCCAACTCAAAAAAAAAAAAAAAAGATACCTGCACATGCATGTTTATTGCAGCATTATTCACAATGGCAAAAACATGGAATTAACTGAGCTGCTCATCAAAAGTGAACTGGATAAAAATGTGGTACATGTACCAATAGAATATTTGCCACATAAAGAAGACCTCGCAGCATCTTGGATAGACTTAGAGTTAATAACACTCAGTGATCTATCACAGAAACAAAATCTGAGTACCACCTATACTCATTCATAAGTGGACCCTGACATTTATCATAATATTATAAGGGATTGGCAGTAGTGGCACACTGCTGGGGGGGGCACATAACTATAAGGAAAACTAATCTCAAACCAGGAGAAGTGGGGACCAAAGGAAAGTCTAAACTTTGCCTGTATGATGACCACTTATGTACCTACTCCTGAATTGTACCCCATTTCTTTAAAATAAAAAAATAAATAAAAACTACTTGTGTCATTAAAAAAGAATATGAAAAAGCCCACAAATACCCCCAAATTAAAAATGAGTAAAGAATTTGAATAGACATTTCTACAAAGATAACTTTCAAATAGACTATGAGAAGAAGAAAAGATGTTAAACACGTATGTCAAAAGATATTGTTTCACATTCACTAGGATGTCTAAAATTTAAATGACAATAAATGTTCATGAAGATATGGAGAAATTGGACCCCTTCATTCATTGCTACTAAAAATGCAAAATGTTGCAATTAATTTGGAAAATGGTTTGGCAGTTCTTTAAGTCTTAATCACAAAGTCACCATACGACTTAGCAATTCCACTCCTGGGTATATACCTAAGATAAATGAAAGCATCCACAAAAATCTTGTACATGCATTTTCATGTTCATAGCAGCATTATTCATATAGTCAAATGATTAAGACCAAGTTTCCATCAATTAGCAAATAAATAAACAAAATGTAGCATATTAATATAATGGAATATTCAGAAATAAGTTTGTTTCATTTAGAAATAAAAAGAATGAAGTATCAATACATGTTACAATATAGGTGAACCTTGAACACATTTATGCTTATTGAAAGAAGTCAGACATAAAAAATGAAATACTGTGATTCCATCCATGTAAAATGTTTAGAATAGACAAATCTACAGAAAGAACATAGATCAGAAGTTGCCTAGGACTGAAGTGAAAAGGTGAGTGGCAGAGGAGAAGGAATGAGGAATATTGGTTATTGGGTTTGGAATTTCTGGAGAAAAAGGGTAATGAAAATGTTCTAAAATTAGATTGTGGCAATGATTGCATATCCTGCAAATATATTCAACAAAACTGCACTGTCCACTTTAAATAAGGGAATTATATTGTGTGTGAAGTCTACCAATTTAAAAAAAATGGTCAGACAATAGTGAATATTTTCCATTCTCTGGCATCACAATTTTACCTAAAACATCTTAAAACTGTAACTTCTGCTGTTTTAAAATAATCAAGATATGTCATTTTGGCAGCATGACACTCGAACTAAGTTTGTAATTGAAAGTAATAGTCAGCCGTGCTCAGTTGCTCAGCCTATAATCCCCTGGTTTGGGAGGCTGAGGTAAATGAATTGCCTGAGCCCATGGGTTCGAGACCCACCTGGGCAACATGGCGAGACCTCATCTCTGCAATAAACCAAAAATTAGCTGGGCATGGTAGCATGCGCCTGTAGTTCCAACTACTTGGAAGGCTGAGGTGGAAGGATCGCTGGAGCCCAGCAGGTCGAGGCTGCGGTGGCCAGGAGCATGCCGCTGCACTCCAGTCTGTGCGAGAGTGAGACTCCAACCCCCCCAAAAAAGTAATAGTCAACCCAACATCATGAGGCTTAACTAATGCAAGAATTTATGATCTCATATGACCAGAAATCCAAAGTAGGATAGTTTCTTGGATTGATGAATTCAGTGGTTTATTTATTTATTTATCATTTCTATTTCAGAGTTGTGGGGTACAAGTAAGAATTTGCTACATACATGGGCTGCATGCAG
>NW_007142133.1:0-826 GCF_000164805.1 Carlito syrichta | reverse complement strand
GCTATCATAAATAGGGTAGCAATAAACATGGGTATTCAGGTGTCTTTTTGGTAGAGCGATTTATGTTCTTCTGGGCATATTCCCAGAAAAGGGATTGCTGGATAATATGAAAGCACAATTTTTAGTTTTAGAAATTTCCCCCATGGCCGGGCTTGGTAGCTCAGCCTGTAATCCCCTGCCTTTGGGAGGCTGAAGTGAGTGGATTGCCTGAACCCGTGGGTTCAAGACCCACCTGGGCAGGCGAGACCTCATCTCTACAATAAATCAAAAAAATTAGCCAGCATGGTAGTGCGTGCTTGTAATTCTGGTTACTTGGAAAGCTGAGGTGGAAGGATCGCTGGAGCCCAGCAGATCCAGGCTGCGGTGGCCAGGAGCAGCCACTGCACTCCAGTCTGGGCGACAGAGTGAGAATCCAACTCAAAAAAAAAAAAGAAAGAAATTGCCCCACTACTTTCTATAGAGGTTGAACTAGCTTACATTCCCACCAATAATCTAAAAGTGTTCTCTTCTCTGCAGCTGTACAAGAAACTGCCGTTTTATTACTTATTAATGATAGCCATCTTTACCACTGTTAGGTGGTATCTCATTGTAGCTTTGATTTGCATTTCTCCGATAGTCAGTGAGGCTGAACATTTTTTCAAGAATTTGTTGACTGTTTATATGTCATCCTTTGAGAAATGTCTGTTCATGTCCTTTGCCACTTTTTAATGGGGTTGTTTTTTTTCTTTCAGTTCCTTTGAGTTTCTTATAGAGACTGGATGTTAGACCTTTGTTGAATGTGTAGCTTGCAAGTATTTTTTCCCATTCTGCGAGTTGTTTCTTACTC
>NW_007142132.1:0-4085 GCF_000164805.1 Carlito syrichta | reverse complement strand
TTCCCCCACTTGGTAGGGGGCCGGCCGGGGCATCCCAGAGTGATGCACGCAGCCCCGTTCCAGTCACAGACCTGGCTGGCTTCTGGCCTCGCCGCAGGGAAAAAGCACGGGTTCTGCAACTCTCCCGCCACTCAGGCTGCTGGTTCAGATGTGAGGGAATGGGTCCCTCTTGCTGGTCTGCTGCTGCTTTCATTGCTGTTCCCGATGCACAGGAGGGGCTCCTCCAGATCCTCAGTACTGCTGGTGCATTTTCCCTGCACTAACCCAGGAGGGAGGCGGGAGCACTCCGCAGAGGCAGGCACTTGAACAGTTCCGGGTGGCAAAACTCACCTTGGACGCAGGACCCGTCATTCCTGCGAGACTGCAGCGACAGCAACTCTCCTCCCAACATGGCTGCAAACTCAGGGGCGCAGAAATGGGGACCCCAGCTAGGAGTATGTCGCTTCATCTACTTTCAGAGCTGTTCCTCAGTGTGGGGTACCTCAATGCAGCTGCCAGAGGAGGAAGCCGGGGCATCCAGAGACACATACAGACCGATTCAGGTGGCAAACCTGACTCTAGCTGTTAATCCCGCTTCTGGGGGAGAAGCCTTAGCTTCAGCGACCCTCGTGCAGCTCCAGTCCTGTGACAGGATGAGCCTAATTCCAGCACCTGCTTCTGTGCGTCCAGAGTAATTGTATGAGCATATGGCGTTCATGATGCTGTGCACGCTGCAAAAGTCCTACCCTGTGCATCAGTCTCTGGGAATAAAAGCCAATGCCTTTCAAAGACTTCCTAAGCCTGGCATGGCCAGGCCCCACACTGCCGGCCAACCCCCGACTATGACTCTCCAAACCACCCGCTTTGCCTGCACTGGCCACGTGCCCCTTCACTTTGCCGGGAATACACTCCTTCTGCATTCCCCAAGGCTCATTCCCTTACTGCCTGCGAGTCTACTCAAAACTCATCTTTCTGCATGGTTTTTGCTGATCACTCCATTAAAAGGAATGCTCTGGCCTCCTCCACCAAATCTACTCATCCCACATTTATTTTCCAACATGCCAAGTATAAATCATGAGCTCTACTCAAGCATGACTGGATTTTTTGTTGTTGCTCTTGTTGATTATTGATGAATGTTCTAATGCTGAAGCGTGGCAACTTATGGATGTTATTTATCCATGTGAATTGTTGATGCTTTCAAAAACCTTGGAACTGGATATAAGAATCTCAGTAAACACTTATCCCATGATTAGTCGAGAAAGGAGGGAGAACCTCCAGGTCTGACGTGTCTGTGTGTGTTAAAAAGGGGGGGTGCATGGGGGGATAAGTAGAAAGAGCTTCTATTTTCCTCAGAAGCTACAGTATTTGTAGGGGAGCAAAGCCTGTCTAACTTCTGTCCTAAAATAGAGACTCATAGGCTCTGTCGATATTGTTTGTGCCAAAAATTTGGAATCAACATTTATCTCATTTGCTCTGGGCACTACATGAAATTGCTGCTCCATTTGCTCCTTGGACTGATTGGATTATTACATAATAAAGAATAATACTGTATTTTGACAACTAAACCATATTCCAAACAAGATATTTAAAGCTTAGATAAAGTTGTTTGCATTCTCAAATTGTATAGTTTCAGCACATACTGTGTGTAAAAATTCCATTTGGGCATATTAACCCCTAGTATTTGTATTCCTTTTAAAATTAAATAGATGGAGACTTGGATGCTCCAACATTCATTAGATGTCTCAGCAGAAAGCAGTTAATTACCCTCTGGATGGCAGGACTTTGGAGAAATAATAGCCACTTCTCTTTTCTAGCCCCTGAAAATACCACTATGAGTTTTTTGTTTTTCCAATACTGCTGCAGAACTCTGTGGAATTACTTATTTCAAAGTTGAGGAAGGGATGTTGGTGACCTCAGGTGGTGACTGAGTAATTAAAAGTACTTCCAAGTTTGTCAAGAGAAACTTCTGCAGCTCAGAGACTAATTTGTTATTCCTCTGGACAAATCAGACTTTTCCCTGGACACACACCAATTACCTCCAGTGGGCTGAAGTAACCCACGTCCTCCCACATCCCCGGGTCCAGGCAAATCTCCAGCTGGCTCATCAGAGGAACCCCTGAACCCTCGTGGAGTCAGCCCAGTAAGTCCCTCCCGGCTGCAGCTCTTGGATAAACGCAGCATCTGCCCATTCTTTGCAAGACTGACCATCCGCATTCTGTCTTCTTCCGACTTCTTCTTATGTTGTATATCCTCCTTCTACCTAACTGCAGGTCCAACCTCTTCCCATTCCTGTACAGACACTCCTCTATCGCTTTAGCACTTATTTTCGATTTCTTTTCTCTCATCTGTCTTTTCTCTCTTTGATTCTGCTGCTTTCTCCCTTCTCTTTGCTTATCATTCTTAGTGCTCTGATCAAAATTGTTTAATTTTTCTACCACATTCCATTTTTAATACACTTCTTGTACTGATATTAACCTATTCACAGTGTGTCAACCAAATGATAAAACTTATTTATATTCTTACTAATCTTTGGACTTCTGTGATAGTTCTTACTAATTCTTATTTCTTATTTCTTAAGGTCATTGTTTCTCATGCCCTTAATGTATTTATTGCTTTCCAAACTCTATTTTAATTTCCTCTTGAACTCTTTCTGGTTTTCCTTCTTATACCCCAGTTTTCATATGCCCCTTCTTTCTTCTGTGCCTTTGTTTTGTAATCTTAAATGTCTATATGTTAATCCTTCCAATCATTTATTTACATTCTTTAACATAGCCTTCTATAATTTTAAAATTCTTCTTCAGTGTCTTTTTGCTATCACTGATCACCTTTTAATGTCCCTCAAAAATATTGTTTATTTTTCCATATACTCCAGTCTTCTAAAATTCAAAACTTTTAGTAAGTCTATTTTCAGTCTGATATTTTTTCTTTATATACAACTCTTTAACATCTATCTTTGGGATAGCTGATCCATGAATCATTTAAAAATTATGGACAAAGGTTTATATATTATGTCCTATACAATTTGGAAATATAGAAACCGGGAAAATTTGGTGTAAAAATTTCTACTCATTCCAAATTTGTGAGATTTTTACTATAGAATGTAGTATTCTTAGTGCAGATCCATAAACTAGTTTGAAAAATAAATAGCTTCTCTTCTTTCTGATGCATTTTCAATGACATTTTGCTCTCTGTAATTCTTGTTCATTCAAGTTTGTATAATATATATTGTTCTCTCAGCTGTGTGCTACGAGCAGTATTTATGAGGAGACATTGAGAAGCAAGCGTTTAACTCAGTGTCAAGAGCACATGCAATTACACACACACCGACAGACATATCTCTGCAGAATAGTAAAATAGAGTGGTGACGAATGACTTTCCAATATAAAATATATTACATGAGGTCAGTCTATTATTGGCAACAAGGTATGTATTCAATAATAAAATAAATTATGTTAAACATTTTATTTGCACTCTCTAAGATCAAGTTATGGCAGATATGAAAAACATTGCACCAGGTCAGAAGTGACACATGAGATGACTATTTAAAATAATAATAAATCATTTATGTCTAACTATAAACCTGTGAGAGGTCATTTCTTTTCGTGCATTGCTTGACAACATGAGATGGCTGAAATGGCCTCAGGACATTGCCTCAGGACACCACTTTAGGGAGGGGCTAGTCAATGTTTTGAAATAGGAAGAGGAGCGAGGAGAAAATTCCCCGCCCCCAGTCTCACTCGGGGACCAGGCTGACAATGTGGTGGATGAGAATCAGTCTCAGGAGGACTGTGGAGCAGGGAGGTCCTAGCAGGAGGCAGGGGAGGCCGAGGTCCTGGAGCTGCTGTGAGGATGGCTCAGCCCTGAGCGCCACCTCTGCCTGTGGATAGTTGCTTCTATTCCTGTTTTGCAAGCTTTGTTTTTTTTCACTCCATTCTTCCCCTGCTGATCATCCTTCAGTGTGTCTGTGCTTTTACCTTTGAAAATCTTACGTGTGTTCTGTGTCCTGCTAGTCATGGTGGGTGCTTGTCATGTTATACCCACTGCTAGCACACCGTCACCCGCCCCCTCACAGCCTCTTCCGAGCCTCGTCCACTGTCCCACGCCCG
>NW_007142131.1:0-723 GCF_000164805.1 Carlito syrichta | reverse complement strand
CCCATCTTATAATGGGGTTGTTTGTTTTCTTCTTTTCAGTACGCTTCAGTTCCTCGTAGATCCAGGATGATAAGCCTCTGTCAGACCTAGAGTTGGCAAAGACTTTTTCCCAGTCTGTAGGCTGTCTCCTTGCTCTCTTGATGGTTTCTTTGGCTTTGCAGAAGCTTGTCAGTTTAATAAGGTCCCACTTGTCTATCTTCTCTCTTAAGTCCTGTGGGTTTCGGGTTTTGTACAGGAATTGGATGCCAGTTCCGATTTCCATGAGAGTATTTTCTTCCTTTTCTAAGGTTCTTAAGGTTTGAGGTTTTACATTTAGGTCTCTGATCCATTTGGAGTTAACCTTTGTGCATGGGGATAGATAGGGGTCCTGTTTCAATCTTCTGCATGTGGTCAGCCAGTTTTCCCAGCACCATTTACTGAATAGGTTCTCCTCTCCCCAGTGGTAGGTGGTGGGGGCTTTGTCGAAGATGAGTTGGTTGAGAAATTGAGGTTTTGCTTCTGGAATCTCAATTCTGTTCCATTGATCTATATGCCTGTTCCTGTACCAATACCAAGCTGTTTTGATGATTGTAGCTTTATAGTAAAGTTTGAAATCTGGTATTGTGATACCACCTGCTTTGTTTTTTTTGCTGAGGATTGTTCTGGCTATTCTTGGACGTTTGTGTTTCCATATGAATTCCTGTGTTGTTTTTCTAGGTCTGAGAAGAATGTTGTGGTAATTAA
>NW_007142130.1:0-374 GCF_000164805.1 Carlito syrichta | reverse complement strand
TATTCAAGATGACTGCTAATTTCTACATTTATTCTTTAATTGATAATATATTATGACTAATCCTGTGTGCACATAAGCATGATCTCTCCAGACTACACTTGAAAATATCCTTAAGCATTCTTCTCCTCCTCCTCCACCTCCTTCTTCTTTCGTTGATAAAAAATTATGCCTCATTCTGTCTGCACATGAGCATGATCTCTCCAGAATACACAGGAAAAAGTCATTGCACATGCCACTCCTCCTCCTCCTCCTCCTCCTCCTCTTCCTCCTTCTCTTCCTTCTACTTCTTCTTCTTTTGTGGAATAACCCTCAAAGATGGTGGGGTAAAATGGGTGAACAAATAAAAAGGCATCCTTGGCTTGTTCCTTTCTCTA
>NW_007142129.1:0-322 GCF_000164805.1 Carlito syrichta | reverse complement strand
CTTCTTCTTCTTTTGTGGAATAACCCTCAAAGATGGTGGGGTAAAATGGGTGAACAAATAAAAAGGCATCCTTGGCTTGTTCCTTTCTCTACTGGAACCAAGCTCTTACCATTAAGTATTATACTTACTCTTTATTTGGGGTAAAAATCGTATCAACATAAGAAAGTTTTCTTTCATTCCTAACTTACAAGAGTTATTGATTTAAGATGACTGCTAATTTTACATTATTTTCTTCGTAGTTGACAAAATATAAAACGTCATTCTGTCTGCACATAAGCATGATTTCTCCATACTACACAGGAAAATATCCTTGCAAATTCTC
>NW_007142128.1:0-453 GCF_000164805.1 Carlito syrichta | reverse complement strand
GCTTGTTCCTTTCTCTACTGGAACCAAGCTCTTACCATTAAGTATTATACTTGCTCTTTATTTGGGGTAAAAATCGTATCAACATAAGAAAGTTTTCATTCATTCCTAACTTACAAGAGTTATTGATTTAAGATGACTGCTAATTTTACATTATTTTCTTCGTAGTTGACAAAATATAAAATGTCATTCTGTCTGCACATACGCATGATTTCTCCATACTACACAGGAAAATGTCCTTGCAAATTCTCCTCCAACTCCACCTTCTCCTCCTCCCCCTCCTCCTCCATCTTCTTCTTTATTTGATAATACATCATGCATCATTCTGTCTGCACATAAGGATGATCTCTCCAGACTACACAGGAAAATATCTTTGCACATTCTCCTCCTCCACCACCTCCTCCTCCTCTTATTCCTTTTTCTTCTATACTTGATAATAAATTAGGCCTCATTCTG
>NW_007142127.1:0-700 GCF_000164805.1 Carlito syrichta | reverse complement strand
GGTCACAAATATGTAGAATGTATCTTAAAGCGGATCCAGCAATCTTGAATTCCAGGGCCTTTCTGACAATTTGGGCTTATGATTATTGGTATATAAGAGTTTGTACTTCCACGTCGCCAAGTTACTTCCGGGAGTCTTACTGAGAACAAAAAGAATCTGGGTTACAGGGGTTGCCAATCCAAGAATTCTACATGGACACCTTAAAAAGGTTCATCTGGAATCTGGGATTTTATTTCCACACATTCTTTAGGGCTACAGGATTCTTGGATAAGACAATTTTGCCATTATAGATTCTCAGCAAGCTTCTGGTTTTCTTGATAGTTGTAACAGAGAATGTGGACCCGTAAGTCCGTTCGGATCCTTGGTACAACAAAGGGCAGATTCCAGGACCCAAAGAATCTTAGCACCATATTTGTATGTAACTATCGCGTTAAGATGTACCTTGTAATCTTAAAACTTCTGTTTGTCCTTCTATTCTGATAGGGGCCTGGAGTTTTGAGGTTGCCAAATATTTATTACATACTCTCATGGGAAACCAGGATTCATGGATTCCACGACCTTAGGTAATTTCTGGGAATCTGCCTATTTGTATACAGCGTTTTTGGATCCACCTCACGAGGGAAAATCAGGGCATCTTGCTGAGAACAAAAAGGAAATCCAGTTCTAGGAATTCTCAGTCGCCAGAATCTACAGGGTCTCT
>NW_007142126.1:0-1342 GCF_000164805.1 Carlito syrichta | reverse complement strand
ATCTGACTACCTCACTCAACCTGCTGACTTAACCCATTAGGTCACTAGCTAGCTAGCTGTATTAACCAACTGACTAATTTAGAAAGCTGACTTAACTAGCTGACTTAGTTAGCTGACTTATCTATTTAGCTAGCTGACAACTGACTGACTTAACTAGTTAGCTAGCTGACTTAACTACCTGAATTAAATAGTTAGCTAACAATTTAACTAGCTGAATAACTAGCTGATTTAATAATTAGATAACTAGTTAGGTAGCAGACTTAAGTAGCTGAATTAAATAGTTAGCTAACTAGTGAGCTAGCTGACTTAGCTAGCTAGCTATTTAGCTAGCTGACTTAGCCAGCTGACTTAACTACTTTGATAACGAGATAGCTAGCTGACTTACCGAGTTTGTTAACGAGTCAGTTAACTTTTTTAACTTGTTGGGAAATGAGTTTACTAGCTGGCTTGACTAGTTGGTTAACGAGTTAGCTAGGTGACAACTTTTTAGCTGACAAGTCAGGTGACTACATAGCTCGTTTAACACGTTGGCTGACTACTCTGCTGACTTGTTACCTGGCTTAACAAGTTGGACCACTAGTCGGTCAACTAGTTAGCTGGGTCAAGGGGTTGACTGAGGTGTTGGCCTACTAGTTAGCTCAGTTAACTAGTTGTCTGTTGGTTTGCTGACCTAAGTTGTCAGTTGACTATTTCGCCGACTATTTCGCTGGCCTAACTTGCCGGCTGATTATTAAGCTGACTTGTCAACTGACAAGCTGGCCGACTAGTCGGCTGATTGGATAGCTGACTTAACTACTTGGCTGACTAGTCGGTCGACTGGTTAGCTGACTTAACTAGTCAGCCAGTGAGTGGATCGATGGGTGAGCTGACTTAACTAGTCAGCTGGCCAGTTAGCTGACTGGTCATCTGACTTAACTAGTTGGATGGTGATCTAGCCGATTTGTCAGCTGACTTAACTAGTCAGCCTGTGAGTGAGCTGACTGGTGAGCTGACTTAACTAGTTGGCTGGTGAGTGAGCTGACTGGTCACCCGAATTTATTCGGCTGACTAGTGAGTCGACTGGTAGGAAGAATTAACAATTCGGCTGGTGAGTGAGCTGGCCAGTGAGCCGACTTAAATAGTTGGCCGACAAGTGAACCGACAGGTGAGCTGCCTGTACAAGTGGCCCAGTGAGCGAGCCAACAGGTGAGCTGACTTTACTAGACGGCTGGTGAGCAAGGCGACTAGTTAGCTGTCCTATTGGCTTGCGAGTGAGCCGACATGGTAGTTGACCTGTCGACTGGAGAGTGAGCTGACAAATAAATGAGGATGTTGGCAGGCGAGTGAGCCGAATAGTTAGCTG
>NW_007142125.1:0-727 GCF_000164805.1 Carlito syrichta | reverse complement strand
GTCCATTATATGAGTGAGAACATGTGATATTCTGATCTTTGTTCTGTGTGAGGTCACTCAGTATATAGACTCTAGTTCCATCCAGGTTGCTGCAAAATCATGATTTTGTTCTTTTTTATGGCTGCGTAGTATTCCATCGTGTATATGTACCACATTGTTTTTAATCCAGTCCTCTTTTGATGGGCAGCATGGTTGTTTCCAGGTTCTTGCTATTGTGAACAATGCTGCGGTAAACATACGTGTGCAGGTATCTTTTTTATAGAGTGATTTGTGTTCTTCAGGGTATATTCCCAGTAGGGAGATTGCAGGGTCATATTTCTCACACCCGCATGAAGCATTGGGCTTACATTTACTTTGGATTCAGCTGTAACATACTTGGTTATTTGGTGTTTTTATAGGCATTGACATTTTCCTCCAATCTTACTGTGTGTGTGTGTGTGCACATAGCAACTTGATGAGAAAAAGAATATTGCTGAGCAGGGGCCCAGTGACAGTGGGACGAGAGAAGAATCCTTTAAAGAGAGGACATGTGAATGCAAACACATTGCATTTGAGATCATTTGCTACTAATAGCACACCAAGAGTCTTCACAGCAGTAGCTCTGGCCACTTTTTTGAGGGGCTCACTGTATGAGAGTGTAGTACTGTTAACTGATGTTCATACTAATGACTTTGAGCCATTAAGAATAGTATAATTCTGTGATATTTACTTTGTTTAAGGCAGGGAT
>NW_007142124.1:0-765 GCF_000164805.1 Carlito syrichta | reverse complement strand
CAATACACGGCCCCTCGCTAAGGAAGAATAAGGAATCTGTGATACACTAGTCCACAATCCGAAAAATTATCAGGGTGACTTGCTGCGGTATAAACAAGAACCAAGACTTCGAGCTCGTCTCACGTTTCAGAGATATTTGGCTTATAGGTATTATGAATCAGTCATTTCAGGACTCCAGCAACATTCTGGTCCTCTTGAGAGTTGTAATCTGGAATCTGTTAGTACAAGTCCCTTAGGTTCCTTGTGACAATAAGGCCAGATTCCCGGAAAAAAGTATCATTTTGCCGAATTTGGATGTAACTTTGTTCTTAAGATGAACTTGGTAATCCTTAAATATCCGTTTGTGCTTTATTTGGAGAGGGGCCGAAGGTTTTGCAGTTGGAAAATATTTAGTACGAATTATTAAAATGTAACCCGGATTCATGGAATCCACCCCCCAGGAAACATCTGGGCATCTGCATTTTGTATACAGACTTCTGGAATTCACATGAACAGGGAAAAGCAGGGCATCTTGCTGAAAACGGAAAGGGAATCCGGTACTTGGAGTTCTCAATCGCCTAAATCTACAATGTCTCTTGATAAGGTTTAAATAGCAATCTGGTCTTCTATGTCGCCACATTTTTAGTGTGTCTTTTTTAAAGGGACCAGGAATATTGGGTTCCAATTCCTAAAGAACTTTATTGGAGTCTTTCTCTTCATATCCAAGTCACTTGAATTCTAGGTCACCAGGAAATATCTTTCTGTCTGTTGAGAATGAAGCATGAA
>NW_007142123.1:0-889 GCF_000164805.1 Carlito syrichta | reverse complement strand
CCAAGTAGCTGTAACTACAGGCGCATGCTACACGCCCAGCTAATTTTGATTATGTAGAGATGAGGTCTCACCAAGTTGCCAGGCGGGTCTCGAACCCACGGGCTCAGGGATCCACTCACTCAGCCTCCCAAAGTGTGGGATTACAGGCTGAGCCACCGAGCCCGGCTCCTTTTTAATTATCTTCTCCCCCCACCTTTTTTTCTGGAATGATCTGGTAAATTCTGAGTTGTTCTAATAAAATATGAATTAGTGAGGAAAACAGGATCAAGAAATGACAGTTTATCATAGAAAGCAGTCCTTAAAAGTGTGTATGCATATATGTATATTTAAAAATCTTTACCATCCAAATGAAAAATTTATAATTGTATATTAAGATAATGCAATAAGATAATTGTCTTCTTACAAGAGTAATTACTATCCCTTTGACTTTACTTAGATTTGGTGAATAAATGTCCTGCAGCTGCTTGATAACTCACTGACAAAGAGTTCCACTTCCAGAAGTATTTTAAAGAAAAAAGGGGACATTGCCTTGCTGGAGTCTGGCGTGGCCATGAGCTCTTTGAGTCATGGCTGTCACCATGCTTCCTGGCTTTGGTCCCCCTCCCCCATCTTGGGGAGCTGAATCTTCTCTTTTCCTTCTCTTTCTCTCTCTAATTTATTTTTAAATAACATTTCTTTCTTAATCTTTTTGTGTGTCGCAATTATTTGCTATTTACTCGGATCTCTCGGTTGCCGGCACGCACCTCCGGTTTGCCAGCCCCGCCAGTGCTGCACGCCTCCCTGCATCTCTCGACCCTCACCCGGTCCGTCCGTACTTAACGTTTTTGGAGGTTCTGACGAGACATCCGATATTTCTCTCTCTCTCTCATATTTCCTAACTGGTGACCCT
>NW_007142122.1:0-1089 GCF_000164805.1 Carlito syrichta | reverse complement strand
ACCAGGGGACATTGCCTTGCTAGAGTCTGGCGTGGCCAAGAGCTCTTTGAGTCATGGCTGTCGCCATGCTTCCTGTCTTTGGTCCCCCTCCCCCATCTTGGGGAGCTGAATCTTCTCTTTTCCCTCTCTTTCTCTCTCTAATTTATTTTTAAATAACATTTCTTTCTTAATCTTTTTGTGTGTCGCAATTATTTGCTATTTACTCAGATCTCTGGGTTGCCGGCCCGCACCTCCGGTTTGCCAGCCCCGCCAGTGCTGCGCGCCTCCCTGCATCTCTCGACCCTCACCCAGTCCGTCCATACTTAACGTTTTTGGAGGTTCTGACGAGACATCCGATATTTCTCTCTCTCTCTCATATTTCCTAACTGGTGGCCCTCTGTGGACTGTGTTGGAACCTGGTGGCAATTGAAGGCTCTAGCTGAGAATACACTTCAGCGTGCAGCTCCAGGGAAAGACATCAGACCGCTGTGGCCTGACTGGGGTGATGCACTAAGGTTAAATCTTTGCTTCCTTCTAGCCAAGATTTCGGAGTTTCCCCGTGGACCGAGCTGCATCTCGGAGGACAACTGACGGTCTCTGCCTAGAGCTACTCCCTAGGGAGGCAAGAAAGTCCCCAAAGGAAAGTTCGAACCGCCAGAGCCTGTAAGGGTGGGAGACAAAGTGCTTGGTTTCTTTACTCTTTTCCTCTCTGACTGGCGAAGTAACTCCACGAAGGACCTTGAAACTCCAACAGCTACGTTATGCCTTTCTGCGCCTTTGGTGAGTCATCCCCTTTTATTTTTCATCCACACACACATATTTGAATGTACGCTCTTGGACCGCCCTTTGTTCGGATGGCTTTGTGGGTCTCTCGGGTTTCCGGTTCTGTCTTGGAAGACTCCTAGCAAGGGTCGGGGACCTGGTACCTGCTCAAAGTCCTGGTACCAGGCCTTCCAAGACTCAAAAAACAACTCAGAAAACAACACAAAAAATTGAAAATCCATGAAGTCACCACTCAGTACAAGTAATAGAAGACTACTTTAAAATATTCACCTCGTTCCCCCGGGAGTTCCCCCACTCCCGTCCACCGCAGCCTCGACCTGCTGGGCT
>NW_007142121.1:0-8372 GCF_000164805.1 Carlito syrichta | reverse complement strand
TTTATGTAAGTCTCAGAAACACGTAGACGGTGTCCTTATCCCTGTTTGGGGTAGGTCTGCAGCTAATGGATAGGAAAGTGGGATTAGTAAGAGGTCCAGCAAGAAATAATAGGGATGTGCAAAGCAGAATTTTTAAAAGTTTTTTTTCATTTTCCCTTACCTTCTCCTTTTCCTTCTTTTTGTTTTAAAACTCTTAAATTAAGACTAACAGGAAAGTTGCAAAAAATAGTACAGTTCATCCAACCCCCCCAATGTTAAGATAGTGTATAACTGTGGTACAAGGACCAAAACTAAGAAATTAACATGGATACAAAACTGTTAACTAACCTACATACCTTATTTGAGTTTCACCAGTTTTTCCATTAATGTCCTTTTTCTGTTTCAGGGTTCAACCAGGATCACATTTTTCACTATTTGTTTTATCTCCTTGGTCTCCTACGCTCTGTGGCAGTTCCTCAGTCTTGCCTTGTATTTCACAATCTTGACACTTTGAGATGTAGCAGTCAGTCATTTTGTACAATATCCCCCAATTTGGGTTTTTCTGATTATTTTTTCATGATTGGATAGAGGCTATGCATTTCTGGCTAGTATACTGAAGAAATGATGTGCCCTTGCTAGGGGGTACATGATGTTGACTTGTCGTATATCTGGTGTTGCTAATCTTGATGATTGCATGAAAACATATATGCTGGGTTTCTTCACTGCAAAGTTACTATTATTCTCTTTGTAATTAATAAATGTCCTGGGAAAGATATTTTGAGACTATGCAAATATTGTGCTTCTTTTCCTACCCATTTCTTTTTGAGTCCATTGGTAGCTTTTGTCAGTAGCAATTGTTACCCTGGTGTTTCAGTGGTGATTTTCTGTTTCTCTCATTTCTTCTACATTCATTCATTGGAATTCTACTCTAAGAAGCAACTGTCCATTCTCCTCTAACTAATTTATTCAGTTATTTATATATTTATAGACTATGGACATTTATCTTATTCTATGGACTTTGAGTCCTATCATTTATTTTGTGGCTCAAGTTATTCCAGCATTGGTTATTGTGAGTTCTTTCAGGATAGCTTCTGTTCCCTTTGACTTGTTCAGCCTTTTTTGAGAACTTTCTTACTTTATGATACCATGAGATGCTGCAGGCTTATTTCATATTTTACCCACCACAACCCAGGAATCAACCCCTTTTCCCAGGAACCCTGATTCCTTTATTGCAGACTCCTACTTGGAAGCCAAGATTTGGAGTCTAGGAGTACTGATGCTTGAGTATCATTGCTCATAGACTCTCTCAGCAAGCAGAACTTGGAGACAGAGATAGAGACAGAGAGATATTTAGCTAAAGATATAGATGTAGAGATATAGACAGACCTATGTGTACACACATCCGTATTTACTTCTGAATTTATCTGTATGCACATAAAAAACCATGAGTCTATACTGATAGCTCCTATTCTAGTACAACACCACAGTGTTCATTTGAGCCTCTTTCCCTTTCCTGCTGTGTAGCGTCTTTCTCAGACGGTTTAAATAGCTAACTCTCATTATCTTCAATATACCTACTTCCATATATATACATCCCTAAAGTTATTTCAGAATCTCTAATCCATACCCTTATACTAATCAGAGTACAGTATTTGTGTGCAATTCTTTTTGCCTTTAGCCTTAGAGTATCCAGTCAAAAATACCGTTTTCCAGTGCTACTTGGGTTAGTCTTTTTCTTTCCCAAGACCTTCAATATGGCTTAGTTATTTATAGTATAATCAATACAATCACTTGTTATGTTTGTATTGCTATTTGGATTGGGATTTCCCCCATATCTTGGCTGATTGTTTTCAATGTACATATGGTAAAATTCACTATTTGTTGCAGACAGGTCTATGGGTTTTGACAAGTGCAGAGTCTTGTGTCCACAGGCTTGATATAGAACAGTTCCATCCCCTCACCCCTGACAATCACTGATCTGGCTTTCATCTCTATGGTTTCATATTTTCCAGTGTGTCATAAAAGGATTCTGGCAATATGTAGCCTTTTGGCTCTGGCCTCTTTTATTAGCATAATGCATTTGAGATTCACCTACATTGCTGTGTGAATAGTATGCCATTGTATGGGTGTTGTACTTCCTTCTTGTAACATAAATTTGTGGTCCTTGCTTATGTATCTAATGCTTAGATGTACAAAATTGCTCACTGGATTTATGCTTCCTGGAACTCTGAAACTGTGACTCAAAACTATGTTTTCTATCTTTCCTCAGCACGATTTACCTCATTTCATCTTATTTACAGTGATTATTTGCTACAGCCATCAATCATTTTAACATTAAAAGAAGAGTTTGAGCTAAACTTTAGTTATTTTTGTTAAGTTTGACAGGGAGAGAATGGATAATTGAAATCTTCTTATAATCCACAAGCCTTGTAATAGCTACTTCTTCTTCCCCCAACTACTTAAATGTAGTAAAATTGACTCATTTTAAGTTTTATATTCTTTCCCTTCCTTTACTCATCCACTGGTAGAAGCACTAATGAGTCCTCAGGTGGCCATAAAAATGGAAAGACAGAAAAGGGGAAGCACAGGCTGTAGGTAATCCACATAGTAGATAAAAAGCCCGAGTCGCTGAGAATTGATCGCTTTTTGTCAAAGACATCTGAGTAGGGATTATGTGTCTTTGACTTAATTTTGTCCCACATAATGTTTGGTACTTGTTGATTCAATGATGGAATTATGGTCAGTCCTAAAAGTCTACCTAAAATAATATATTCCTACTGAGGAAATACCAACCACCTTCCCAGACATCTATTCTTTTGCACACTTTGCAGTGTGCTCTTTACTGCAAAGAATGTGGTTAGTCTGTGGTACCAGGAGAATCTTAAGTACATTAAAACAGGTACCTGTGTCTTAC
Source organism: Carlito syrichta (assembly GCF_000164805.1). Lineage (NCBI taxonomy): Eukaryota > Metazoa > Chordata > Mammalia > Primates > Tarsiidae > Carlito > Carlito syrichta. Next base: position 5,479 of record NW_007142121.1, on the reverse strand, counting down.
ATTCATAGGGAATCACACATGAATAGTCTCTTGGGACTCTGTGAATACCTAGAAATTAAGTGTACTAATGTATGCAGATTTCCCGGGTGAAAGGATCATAGTTTTGATCAGATTTCAAAAGTGTAAAGCAAACAAAATTAAGACTTTTAACCAGCAGGATCGTCTGCATGACTCACAGTGAATGGTAACTCTGCAAGCCTCATACCCTGTTTCTAAGAGATCTTCCTTCATACTCAAGAAGCATTCACTAGACTGCAATTCCTGAAGAGCAATTATTGAATATTTTTATTTATTTCTAGCCTAACACAGTGTTTGATAGGTGTTTAATAAATACTTCCTGAATTAATTCAATATTTTTAGGCTACTGATTAGACTTTTTAGTTTACTAATATAAGAAATCTGATTAACTTATGTTGTTTGTGAGATACATAATTTAGTTTGCAGGAATCCATAAAACTTTGTCATATATCGGTTAATGAGCTCATATTTCACCAAATGCTAGTGAGTTCATGCAGTACTTTTTTCATATTTACAACACACTTCTTCCTTTTCTAAATTCCTGTAGGTTGCATTGGTGAGAAATAGGTATATATTGTCCTCTATTTTGCTACCTGAGGGAGGAAGGGCAGGACTGATTTTCAAATGATCAGTCTGCAGTATGAAATCTTGACAAAAATGTTTTATTTTAATGTTTCAAACTTTGGATTCAAAGTCTAAACTGTAAAACTGTTATTATGTAGAATTGACTGTTCTAGATTGACTGATTTATAAATTCCTATAGAGGACTTTCTGAAAAAAACATTGATAACTCACATGTTTCTTATTCAAAAATATGTATTTATCCTGACCTCGGGAAACTGGCGTGGTCTACTTCATCTACAAAGTGGTGCCAATAGCCCTAGCCCACTCAGGACACTCTGTTAAGTCAAAAACAGGACTAGTGAAAGGAGCATGGCTCGGTGTCATGTCAGTTCTGACCCCAGATTCAATATTAGCTGAGGGCTAAGCATTCCCATTTTCAATGGAAAACCCAGGGAATTATACTTATTTAAGTTAGCCACATTGATTTAAATACATATATACCTTCATATGAGTTTGGCTCATATATATCTTATGTTTGGGCCATAGACCTTTTTTTTTTTTTTACTCTGAGCCAATATGTAAAGAACAAGGTATTTCACAGACTAAATTTGTTAACTTCATTTTTTTGCTACTTTTGAATCATTGGCTCTTGTTTAAAACTTTGCCTGTCAATCTCAAATACTTGCTTGAATTTAAGTTTCACCACAGGTTTTCATATTTTCTAAGAATTCCTCTTAAAACTAGATTTGCAATTCTACAGTGTTACAAAATCTGGAGGCAAGTTTTGTCTTTCACCTGTGAAAATGTTACTGTTGATCCACATGTGTTCAGCAGAATTGGCATTGAGCTGTTTTTTTCTGAGAGACCTGTTCCCTCCACTTGGTGAGTGCCCTTTGACCACTGGCATGTATTTGTAAGACTGTCTGGGGTTGGGAGCAGAGCCTGTGGTTATGGAATAGGTCCAAGCTAACTGGCCCACATGGGGGAATGACCTTGACCCCATTACCACAGTGCTCTAACCAATTGAGCTGAATAATTGAGTAATTGTTTCTTAGCAATCTGGTCAAGTCGACTGGCTTATAATAAGAGTCCGTCTGTGGACAAGGGTGAGGATGTCAGTGAACAAAGGAGCTTAAGATAATGGGAAAATGATCAAATCCTCACGTTGGTTGGCATATTATGTTTGGCCAAGTAGTCACTAAATTGGACTTTGTCATTATGGCTAATTGCATTTCTGAGCAGTTGGAATTTAGAAAAAAACTACAATTTTTTTGAGTAGGGTTCTTTTTAAAGGATACAGAATTTTTGGTTCACAATTGGCAACATTTGTACAAACAGCTGAGATCAGAGCAGGATAGAGAGAACTTTGCACTGAACTGAGGGATTTCAGTTTCCTGTTTGGTCCTAACCACTACTGTGATGGTGTGACCTCAGATAAGTCACTTGACTTTCTGGGTTTGGGTAGAGATTAGATCAACTTGATCTCAAAATCCCTTCAGCCCTAAGAAACTTTCTATAACTCAGTAATTTTTGAACTAATAAAAACATTTTGCAGCCGGGCTCAGTGGCTCAGCCTGTAATCCTGAACTTTGGGAGACCGAGGTGAGTGAATTGCCTGAGCCCATGGGTTCGAGACCCACCTGGGCAACTTGGAGAAACCTCATCTCTACAATAAATCAAAAAAATTAGCCGGGCATGGTAGTGTGCACCTGTAGTTCCAGCTACCTAGAAGGCTGAGGCGGAAAGATCTCCGGAGCCCAGCAGGTTGAAGCTGCGGTGGCCGGGAGCGGCCACTGCACTCCAGTTTGGGTGACTGAGTGAGACTCCAACTCAAAAAAAAAAACATTTTGCACACAAATTTCTTTATAACTAAAAATAAAAATGGAATATTTTTCAGAGGTAGGTAATTAAATAAACAATATTGCCGAAGTACTGATTGAACACATTTCTTTTTCAAATATATTGGTGCTTGCACAAAATCAGTATACAATGTGTACATTTCACAGGGAAATCCAATACATACATAGGTACATAAGCCATAATTTTACGTGTTACTTGATTGGTTCTTAATGGTAACATATTATATTTCAAAGTACTTATGAATCCCCTTGAAAATGTTGCCTTCTTGTCAAATAGTCATTGTTTCAGAAGCAACATATTAATGAATTGCTTTGGAATTGTTACTCACGAATCTTCTGATTTGGGTTAATTCATGTAGCCTTTTTAGAGCCATTGCTCTTCCTCTTAACTTGTTAAATTTAGATTAATTACTTTAAGCCCAGGCTCTCCTTATCAAACTGTTCATTTTTCTAGTTCTTCTCTCATTCCTTTCATACTAATGCACTCAAATACTACTTTTGTAGAACTGAGATAATGGTTGGATTCATTGTTCCTGTATCCAAATGAGTTCTTCCATCACTGAATTGACTGGATAAGTTAGCTCACAGAGCTTGGGAGGAAAGGTCCTGGAGAATGTTGGAGTCAGTGCAAGATGAATGTCAACAGCTTAGTCACACTTGAAAAAATATATTGGCTTGGATTTCCAAATAACCTTCCTAAATGAAAAACACAAATACTGTGGGTTTCTACAGAATCAAATATGACTATAATGTTTGTAAAAAGGATTAGTTACTAGAAATCACTTCAATATTAGGTAGTGAAGTTTAGAAATACAAAAAAATGGGGAGACCAGAAGCATTAAATCCAAAGCCAAACGCAGATTACAGATGCTCTGGGTGGCAGTTGCCAATCTGAGCATCCTCCAAGGGATGGGGCTAGTGTCCCAGCACTGGCCACCCAGAACCATCAGGAACACAGACTGCCAGTTTTTACATGTTATGGCAGATTATGAGACACCTCTGTCATCTGAATAAATACATCGCTGGGCCACACTGAAGTTTTCAATATCATTCGTCTCGTGATGTGGTCCAAACTTGATCTGATTTTGAATAATAACCCCAAAGATAAGGAAACATCCTCTGGAAAATTTACTTGGGTGAGAGTTACCCACATTTAAAAATATATATATGCTTAACAAAGACCCCATGTGGAATGTTCCATTCAGAGCCTGAGGCCTCTGATTGAGTTAATTATGTACTTTATGGGCTTGTACATTTAATTACATGTACAAAAAGCCCCTAGCATTGGTTTCCTTTGTGAGTCTGAGGAAAGTTGTCAGTCATTTTGAACTGGAGAACAGTATTCAGAATCTGCAGGAATTAGTCATCTGTGGTACAGAAGAAAGGAAAAATTACCCATTGGTACAGGAAAGGGAGGAACAAAAAATTATACTTACATAGCAGAATAGTAGTTTCACAGTCTAATGGACAAGAAAATGGGAGCCTGATGCTTTGGACAGACTATAAATCAATTTCTGATTTTTTCAGTCAAATTGCGAATCATCACTGTATGCTAAGCTACTATACATTTCCAGGTGAAAGCATACAGTCCTTTTGTGATTGTGTGTTGTTTGTAATCACTCTTTCTGAATTACAGGTGATTAGAAAACCCTGTCAGAAATCGAGTAGTTGTTGTTTAATCCTGGATATATTTGCTTTGGTGAGGTTATACTGCTGGAGAATGGGATTATATCTACTTTTCTAAAACTCTATTAAAGTCTCATGGGAAATCTATTCCTATGGAAAAATTGCTGTCTTTTGTCCAGGCCCCTCTGGACAAAGAAGGATGTTGTTAATCGATTGTGGTGGCCCTGGAGTGGGCCTTAGGTGAGCTCCCTCAAGACAAGGCACTGTGAGGCCTGGCGGATGCCTGGAATATTGATTATGCAGTTCAATGAATGGACAACAATTCTACTTAAAATAATGAATTACTCCTCATTTTGTAGTTGTGATTCTACCTTACTCCTAGGTCTCAAATTTCTAAATTTAAAGGAGAAGCTAAGAAAAGAGGTCTCTAAACTTTTAAAGAAATGTGTGGAGATCCTTGCAGGCAACACAGGCTTGACAAATTTCATGAGAGCTCTGACTTTGGGGCCCTAAAAAGTCAAAGCCTTTTGTAGAATTTCAGTTGAGACCTTCAGGTTATAAATATGTTTTGCTCTCAAGTCTATTTGTAGTTGAGAATCACTCTGAATCTAATACAAAAATATTGAAATCTGATCCTTCGCCTTACAAACTGAGTTAGAGGTTATGTTTTTTCAATTACTTCTTTCTCCAAAAGAATTTCTATGAAAGAGTATAGAAGGAGGTATTATTATTGAGAATTCTGCTAAAGACAAGATGAAATCTAACATCAGAGATGAGTAGTGTCGAACTTCAGAAAGCACAACAGTTACCTCACACCTATATTTATGTGAAACCTAAGATTAAGGAGGCCATAATTTCTGAAACACTGAAATTAAAGGTCTAAGTATGAGATAGACATCGTGTTCTATATGGAAGACATCTTACAGATTAATCATCTTTAGTGATAGTTTTGGGTTTAAATTTCATTCTAGAATTTGGCCTGGCATTTCTAAAAACAGGGTTTTTATACAACATGAAAGAACTGGTCATCATGAGATATAAAGCTAAGGTGACTCAGTGTCCTCATGGAACTGGGTTAGCCAGGTGTTCATTAGCTTTCCAGGTGAGCGACTGTCTGTTCCCTGTTCTGTCTTGCTGTGACTGGAGACGTGCTGGGTTGTGGCTAGCTTGTAGCTGTTGCAACTAAACTGAGCTAGTATGGAGGTTGGTGGGTTCACAGAGAGTGTATCCTCCAACTTGGGGGCTTTATGGATGAATCGTGTGCTAAGTTAAGAGGGTCCACTGGGTTCCTCTGCTTGCTTCCTGAGTGCACTTTCCTTCCAATCTGGACTAAAGATAAATATGCCCATATAAGTGTTTTTTGTTTAGTAAAAGTGGTATGCACATTATAAAATTACATTTGAGTTCTAGTG
>NW_007142120.1:0-6969 GCF_000164805.1 Carlito syrichta | reverse complement strand
AATTAACCTGCATCAGTTCTTTTTTATTCCAAATAACATTTACTTTCATAGAAAAAGAAAAAAAAATTAAAACCAAAGTTGAGAGCTTTCATCTTTTAAAAACAGTTTCAAACTTAATGTCAAGTATTAAGAATTAATATAATAACTCTTTTTCATTGTTTAAGGCTCTTACCAACTTTATCATGCATTAATTATTTTTGCTTCTTTTGTATTTATACAATAAATGCATGACGAAAAGCCACATAGTCTAAAATTGTTACAGCACACTGGAAGAGTTTCTTACCCCGCCCTCCCGCCCCAGGGAAAAAAATTCTGTGGTATTCTCTTTGTCTTTTCAGGGAATATTTTATATATTAGAAAGAAGAAGAAGATTATGAAAAGAAAAAGGAAATCCCTAGTTGTACTTTATGTGATGTGCAGAAGGTTTAGAATATATAGAATATAAAAGAATATTACATGAGCTATAGAGGGTTAACACTGTGTAGTTCTTAATTTTAAATTTCAGATAAATATGATTTCAGCTTTGATCCTACATGGTCTAATTCTTTTGTCACTCAACTAATTAATTCAGTATGCTAGAGAAAAGATGCTAATTTGGGCATCAAAGAAGTGATAATTTTTTTGTTTAATCAGAGTTATAAAGATAAGTTTTATTCCCTTTAGGCTGAGTCTGGTGCGCAATCATTTTATTCTTGTTTAGTGCAGATGACTTCCATGGAAAATGTGCCCTGTTTTTCTTCATGTCTGAAGAGGATTCCCCTTAAAAGAGTTCTTTGTGTAATCATTGTAAAAAAATATAAACAAAAAACAAAAAAACAGCAGTCATATCTGTATCATCTGTTTGATCTTTGCGCATAAGGTGGGCACCATAATCTGCTCTTCTTAATAATGGGGTGCATACACATCGCGTGTGTTCCAGTTTTTGTGCTGTGTGATGTCAGTTGTATTTGACATTTCGTTTGAAGACTGCAGATGAGGCCTCCAGCATCCACAGAGTTTTCAGTTGGTCCTCCCTGGATTTGAGTTCTCGGACATGAGTCAGTTTTGCCCTTTCCAGGCAGTTTGCTGAGATGACCCCACCTGCCTGGGAGTGGTAACTTCAGAGCTATTTCCTGTGGGGACTGTTTCTTTCTGCAGGATGGTGGTCAGTGTGGTGTGGGCCCAGGCAGGCTGGGTGCAGGAAGGCCAAGGCATCCGATGACCCTCTCACAGTTGATGGGAGAGGCGTGTAGAAATGGGGTGTGATTTGGTCACAAAACACTTTTTCCTTTCCTAGTTTGGGGTTTCCAGGGCAAAGGCGGTAGAGCAAAGGGAAGTAAGGAGGAAGAAGGGGAGACTGCGGCGCATGCGCAGGAGGGCATATCCGCTGTTGACCACAGACAGCGATCTTCCGGGCGATCTGAGTCAGTTTTGGGGTTGCAGGTTCAGGCCAGCAGTGTCTGCTTACTCAGCCAGTCTTCAAAAAAGCCCAAGGAGTCACTTAAAAATAATAATAATGAAAAGAAAGAAGACATACATGCTACTGCTTTGAAATAAGTAAACATTTAATAAAAAGAAAAGCCTTTTTAACTATTAACGAAACATAAAAATGCAAAAAGATCTATTCCTTTAATGCTCCTGTGAAATGTATTTCCCAGAAATCATAAGCATTTTGTCTGTCACTAAGGCTCTCGCCTACCACATTTTGAAGCCAGTGAGAGTCTATGCAGGCAATTAATCAGAGTTCCCTGCACTCCTGAAGAATATTTCTTCTTCTGGAAAGCAGCGGGATAGAATAACTTAAGACTCAGTGTGGTAGTGACAGTTAATAAGCTTTTTAGAGCCCCTGTGTGGATCTGAAAATCATACCTTATTAGAATCTTTATCTTTTTTGCTCACTCACTCATTCACATTTATTTCTATTTAATTTTAATTTCTGGCCTCTTTTTCATAGGTTTTCCTTTTTTTCTCCTCCTAAAAGAGCACTGGTACAATAATCTCAGAGCAGAGGTTTTATTTGCTACAGAGATAATCAGCAAACACAACTATCCTGTGTCTCACAAATCTCTAAATTATCCTTCCAGAGGCCCTTTGCTTTGTTTGTTTGGTTTTAGGAATATCAGTTATTGGCGAGGCATGTTTTGCTTTACTTTCCGGATCTCTAGAATTATTTCTAATGTGTTGGTATTTCTAAATCCATTCCATTTCCTAGCCCCTCAGCATGAGGAAAGCAAATTAGCTCATAGATTCCCAGCAGCTGGGCTTAGCCAGCAACCTGCTGAAGTCTCTCCCCAGCAGATGCTCCATCCACTTAGACAGAACGCGTAGCATGGTATTGGACTGCCCTGCTTTTTAATTCTAAAAGCAAACATCAACGTTGTTGAGATCTGAAGACTTCCTGCCTCGGACTGAAAAGTTGCCATGGCCACCAATTGAGGAATCGCATCCCAGGGGCAAGTCACAACTCAGAGAGAAGTAGCTGCTTATGGTTGGAGTGAAAAGACTGGCCCTGAAGGAGGTGGTAGGTATAGATGCCAGTGGGATTAAACAGATGTGTTGTGTTCCTGTAGCTCATCCTTATCTCGGAAACACAGAGTTACCCAAAATGACTGTCTAAAGAATGTCAGAAATTAAAGTTTTAATTGGAATCTTAATGTCAGGATTTCAACTGCCTGACCCAGTTAGAGTCAGTCAGAAATATTTTTAATATGGAGTTTGTCTTCAGTTATCAAAGTACCAACTCACTCAGCGTCTACTTGTGTGCACATCCTATAAAGTAAATCCCATCTACTTTTGCATGCCATATGGAGTGGATTTACAGAGTTTCAAATGTAGCCCTACTGTTATTAAAAGAATGCTAGGTTTTGTAGCATGTGTCACCTCCATCCTTGTGAGCCACAGGTGTTGGTCATGGCAGTCAAAGAGTGTGAGGGCCAAAACCGGAATTGGGATATTTTTCTTTCTTAATCAAGGTTAGTTTGCAACAGACACAAATCTGTCCATTGTATTCCATCAGTAATGTTAACATAAAAGTGGGCAATGTCCTTAGGTATCCCCCAAAATGGGGAGCAGAAGTGGAAACTTTAATTGGTCAATTGTCACTGCATTTGTATCAGATTCATTAACTCTCAAGTACAATGGAAATTATGTGAGGTAAGCAAGGAAGGACTTTGTGACATAAATTTTAGAAATAAGCAATAGTTAAAGTGTACAAAACCTTATGAGATTACAATACATGGAAGTTAATTTAATCAATATCTGTATATGCTGATTCAGAACTCAATTTGGAATACATCAGACAACAGAAACTTTTTATGAGTAGATTTCAGAATAAACTATGGAAATAATAGTCAAAGGCCTGTGAATTTTTCTGCCCTCAGATCTTGCTTGAGCTATTTCAAACTGTATAATTTATAAAATGATAAGGAATGATCATGCCTAGTTTGTCAGCTAGTTACAGAGTGGAAGAACCATCATCCAAATCCAGAAAATATTATGACTGTGAGGTTTGTGCATTTACACATCAAACATTGTTCTGTGGAGTTCCAACTCTAATATTAATGAGGACTGTCTTTTGAAGCCTTTTCCAAACACATCATTGATACCCAAAGATATTTCTTGGTTCTGGAGAAGTACATACCTTGTTTCCACCTTTTCAGCCCTCTCTGTATTCATAACTGGCAGCTAATTTGGAACAAGAGTGGATGATCCTTTTCCTTTTTTTTGGTCCTCATAGGCAATCTCTCAGTATTTCTTTTTTGCAATATGTGCACAAGGGGAATGTAGAAAGGTCAATGGTAGTAACTGCATAAACTACCCAGTTTGTTGTGGGAGGAAAATTATAAATAGACAGAATTTAGCCAAATCAAGAAATGATTTAAATGAGAGAGTAGATGCAAAAACAGCCAGAGGTGGAGCTCTATGTATTGTGAATTTGAGTCATTCATCAATGTATGTATGGGAGTCTGGGAGGAATTTAAGTCATAATCACCTAGAAAACCCAAGAAAGAAATGGAAACAGAAGAAAATATTTGCTGAGAAACTGGAAGATAACTACGAAGACTAATATTAAAATATTGTATAGAAAATATTAGGAAATCAGGGACTTGTTTAGTTAGTTGGACTGAGGGGTTAGCGATCTACTTGACAATGGATATTGTTGATGGATAAATCCCATATGCTTGTTCAATGTGATGTGCAGTGATTGCTCAGGAATGAATGAATGAATGAACTATTATCAAATTTCACTTCCACGGATGGCTGTTTAGAACCTCCATACCTTGCCAAAATGACAACATTAGTGAACCTGATTTTGGTGTTTTTCTACAACCCTCTCTGAGGCTTTTGTCTGTCTACTTTGTATAATTCAATCTCCTTTGATTTCTTGTTATACTAAGAAACCTCACATTATGGATGGGAGCCATTTTTTTCTTATACATGTTGTATCATATTAACTAATGAGTTCTTGCCTGGGCACTCCTGCATCAACTCTGCAGACAGATTCACTTCCTCCCTGGCTGCAACTCTGTCTGACTCTTCTCCCTCCCATGGGCTCATCTCTCCAGGACACTCATAATCTCTCTCCTCGCCCCTTCTCTGATGTGTTTTTCGCCTGTGCCTGTGTTCACAGCAGTCATATCCACAATAGCCAAAAGGTGAAAACAACCAGATACCCATCAGTGGATAAGTGGATATTATTCAACCTTAAAAGGGAGTTAAATTCTGATATGTGACACAACATGAATGGACCTTGAAGACCTTAAGCTAAGTGACAGAAGGCAGACACAAAAGAACAAACAGTGTACTATTTCACTTACTTGAAGTACATTGACTGGTCACATTCACAGGGACAGAAAGCTGAACAGTACTGACCAGGGGCTAGAGGAAGGAAGGATGGGGAGTGACCCCTGAGCAGGAAGTTTCAGTTTGAGATCATGAACATTCTGGAGATGGGCAGCATGTCCCTAATGCCTCAAACTTTACACTTAAAAAAGGCTAGCCAGGCTCGGTGGCTCAGCCTGTAATCCCATGCCTTTGGGAGGCTGAGGTGAGTGGATTGCCTGAGCCCGCGGGTTCGAGACCCGCCTGGGCAACTTGGCGAGACCCCATCTCTACAATAAAATCAAAAATTAGCCGGGCGTGGTAGTGCATGCCTGTAGTGCCAGCTACTTGGAAGGCTGAGGTGGAAGGATCGCTGGAGCCCAGCAGGTCAAGGCTGCGGTGGCCAGGAGCGGCCACTGCACTCCAGTCTGGGTGACAGAGTGAGACTCCAATTCAAAAAAAAAAAAGTTTAATATTATAGCCAGGCTCAGTGGCTCAGCCTGTAAACCTGCGCCTTTGGGAGGCTGAGGTGAGTGGATTGCCTGAGCCTGTGGGTTCAAGACCCGCCTGGGCAGTGAGACCTCATCTCTACAATAAATCAAAAAATCAGCCAGGCGTGGTAACGCATGCCTGTAATTCCGGCTACTCGGAAGACTGAGGCAGAAGGATTGCCGGAGCCCAGCAGGACGAGGCTGTGGTGGCCGGGAGAGGCCACTACACTCCAGTCTGGGCGACAGAGTGAGACTCCAACTCAAAAAAAAAAAGGCTAACATGACAAAGTGTGTGTTACATATATTTTGCCACAATCAAGAGAGAAAATAACTTTATTCTTCTCTCTCCTCCATCTGTACCCTCTCATGCCGTCTGGAATTTTTTCTGTATCTGCAGCCAAACATCCTCTGGTGGAGCCCAGTTGAAAACCTCCTTGATCATGTCCACCCTGTCCCAGCAGCCCCTGCAGTCATGGTTCCCGAGATGCTTGTGCAGACACTACTGTCTCACCTGCCACGTGTTCTGGGGTCACACCTGCCGGGCTCCTGCTCATGGTCTCCCTGACCCTGCCAGGGTTGTGTCAGCAGCTCTTCCCACCAATTCCCCCTTGGCCTCGCGCAGCCTCGCGATTCTGACCTTCTTCCTGGCAGTTCCTTCTCCATCTTTTTGTTCCCCTGCCCCACTCCCATGTCTGCCCTTTAAATGCTACAATTCCTCAGGACTTGGGCCTGGGCCATCCCTTGGGATTTCCCAAAGAGACACTAAAGTGACCACGCTTAAAGCTACACCCTCGATACCTCCCCACGATGTGCCATGTCCGAGTTACCGTCTCCATCTCCTCTCCGAGCCAAATGCCTTCCTCATTCTGCACATTGGGCGCAGTCCCCAGCTAGCTGTCCTGGCATTATTTCACGAATCTTCCTTGTGGAGTTGTACTTCAGCAACCAAGATGGCCTTTTAAAAATATTCCTCAGCCAGGCTCAGTGGGCTCAGCCTGTTAATCCCACACCTTGGAAGGCTGAAGGTGAGTTGATTGCCTGAGTCCGTGGGTTTCGAGACCCACCTTGGGCAACTTGGCAAGACCTCATCTCTACAATAAATCAAAAAAAAAAATTAGCCGGGCGTGGTAGACTGCACCTGTAGTTCCAGCTACTTGGAAGGCTGAGGCGGAAGGATCACTGGAGCCCAGCAGGCGAGGCTGCAGTGGCTGGGAGCAGCCACTGCACTCCAGTCTGGGTGACAGAGTGAGACTCCAACTCCAAAAACAAGAAAAATATTCCTCACATTGCATCACTTCTGCTTCAAGAGACTGGGTTGCTCCTGCTTCTCCTTCACCAGTTCTTTAAGTCTGCAGCCTCCTCTCCTAGCTTCCCGGTGTCTTGAGTTACTAAGAAATGGCCTACCTATGTTCTCAGACCAAACCACAAGCTTCTCTCACCCTGTGCCCACTGCTTTTCAACCACGTCCCGGCAGAGTCTCTCCTCTGCCCTCCTGGGTCCACCCTGGCCTTCCTTCACTCTGTTAGAATGTAAATCCCATGAGGATAGTGTGTGATTTTTATATCTCAACATAATGTCAACCTATATCAAATGTTATGACAATTTCTGACACACAGTAGATGCCTAAATAAATATATTAAAACAAAAAAGGAAGGAAAGAAAGAAGGGGGGAAGTAGG
>NW_007142119.1:0-3002 GCF_000164805.1 Carlito syrichta | reverse complement strand
TTATATAACTTTTCATTTACCTATCAGTTACTTTCGTTCTCATAGTTTCTAAAGATTTAGTCTTTATATTTATTACTCTAGTACACATACTAAGAAAATCATATCTATTCATTGTGTTTTCTAGCACAGAGCAGTCTGAATATCTGCTGTTAACCTTTGATCCCTATCTTGTAGTCTATTCCCTTTGAGAAGGCTGACTTTATCCATAGCGAGGAACAAAAGCTATTTAGTTCTTTCTGGATTTTAAGAGGTTGATACACTCTGTGCTAAGGTCACTGGAGCAGTCAGAAGGAAATCAAGTGTTTTACATTGTTGATGACTATTCACCTGACAGAGCTACCCCAAAGACAGCAAAGATACTCTTTGTCATAACCCAAGACTAAGCAGCCCTTCAGTGCACAATGTGACTCAGGCTAAGGGTTTAATGCATACATTAACAAAGACGTCTGTGTGATGAGCTGGCTGCTTCCTCAACTTTCCTGACTGGGGCTCTGTGTCCCATACCTCATCTTCAGGAGACTGAGTTGTTGGCTAGAATGCAGACTTGACTTTTTCCATAGTGCAGTGCTTGCTTGGGATAAGGGGAAACTCTTCATAGCTGGGGAGCTGTGCACCAGCTAGAAAATTGATAACCCATAAAATAAACTGAGTTGTCTTGAAGCAAGAGTTCATTTCCTTTCTGGTTTTGCCTTTAGCAAGCAGGTGCCAGAGGGAGTTTTGTTCCTAAAAGCAGGGCTGCAAATTCACCTCAGCTGGCTCTCTAGGCTTCAGATCCAATGTTCTTAAAATCTGTCTGGTCAGAATAGTGAAAGAACGAGGCTGTTATCCTCCACCGAGCCTGCTTCCCACAAGTGAACATGTCAAACACGTCTCATCTGGGATGCCTAGAGATAAATTTGTCTCAGTCATGTGCTGGGGAGGAATCAGAGGAGGTGACTTCATGGTTGGGTGCTACGGAATTAATGACCAAGGGCATTTCAACAGCTCAGGAGCTGAGGGCAGGGGAGGTGGAGGTGGAGGCTGAGCATCTAGCATGGCTCCCAACCCTGGAGTCCAACCCTTAGCTCTCCATCATCATAGGAAACCCCTCCACAACTCTGCAGGAATTCAGTGAGTGCATCCTTTTTATGGCATGGCAGTAGGAAAAAAAAGAGAACAAAGTAAGAAATAATGATAAAAGCTATGGTCCTTTTTTTCCTAATACATTCAAAATTTGTTTCCTTGACATGACACAAGCCATCCTATTGCTTGCTTGTTTCATCCTAGCTGTCATAGGCATAATAGGTTTTACATTAGCATATTCCCTTTTCAAAGTATTTAAAGCACTTAAATACAATCTATATTGTAAAGTTCAGGTGTCAGCTCATACTAACTTACAAGAACCAATTGTTAAACTTTCAAGAATTCTGTGAGCTGCTTATTAATATCTTGGTGGGAATATCTGCAGCACAGAATTTGGCAAAAGCAATACATTGAAATTTTTTTCCAAAGAGCCAGCTCACTAACCTGCCACTGCAGGCCTGCAGCAACTACCATTAATACATGTCCAGGACTCTACTGTCAAAAGTAGAGGCAGAAAAATATATCCAGATCAAACCACATGACTTCCTATAGCAGTGCTTCTCAAAATGTGGTCCATGGGCCACCTGCATTGAAGGAATCACAGAGAACCTTGTTAAAAATGAAGATTCCTGAACCTCACACCAGATTTGTAGAATAGGGACTTGGGGAGTTGGAGTCCAGGAAAATGTTTTTAATAAGTAAGTCCAAGATGATTCTTCAGCATTCCAAAGTCTGAGAACCACTGACATGGAGAGACTAGATTTGACTGGAACATTAAATTATTCTTATTTTATGAAAAATGATATACAAGGGAATAGGGACAACTTATACCAGCATCCTCATGCTCTCAGAACTCACAAAATGTCCACTCATTAAGGCATTAGAAACATAAAGTGTATGATAGCCATGAAAACCATCATAACCCCACAGCTAGCATTTATGTTGTGTGGTCTTTTTCACATGCATATACAGCTGAATTTCTGTATCTGTGGGTTCTACATATGTGGATTCACATAACTTCAGATTGAAAGTATTAAGAATACTTAATTCCACAAAAGGTTCTGAAAACAAAACTTGAATTTGCCACATGCCAAGTACTACACTGAATCTACAAGAGTGAGGTGATGTTTGGACATTGTGTTAGATATTATGAGTAGTCTAGAGATGATTTCAGGTATGCAGGAGGTTGGGCATAGGTTATATGCCAATGCTTACACAATTTTATATCAGGGACTTAAACATCTGCAGACGTTGGTATCCTATAACCAATCTCCAACAGATACCAAGGGATAATTGTATTTCTCTGAAAACTTGCCATCCATACTGCATATATAACATCTTATATTTTCACAACTTTATATCATGAACATTTTCCCATGTCATTAATATTTTTTAAATGTCACTTTGCTCATCACCTAATATTTTATGAGATCAATATGCAATAAATTACTTATCTTCTATTAAGTCTGTTTCCACTTTTCATTTTTCCAAATAATACTTGGATGAGTATCCAGATGCAAACATCTTTATAGATTCCTCCAAGCCATGTAATTCCTATTTAAAGTTCAATTTCCTTGTAATTGTTTTACCCTAGGATTAGTCTAACCTCAACTATGCATTTTAGGGTTCTGTAGTACCTTCCCATTTATCTCATCTTTCTGATGATTTTAGTCTGCCTGCATTTCTTTCTTTTTTTTTTTTTGAGTTGGAGTCTTACTCTGTCACCCAGACTAGAGTGCAGTGGCCGCTTCCGGCCACTGCAGCCTCGACCTAGTGGGCTCCGGTGATCCTTCTGCCTCAGTCTTCCAAGTAGCCGGAATTACAGGCATGCGCTACCACTCCCAGCTGATTTTCTGATTTATTGTAGAGATGAGGTCTCTCCAAGTTGCCCGGGCAGGTCTTGAACCCACGGGCTCAGGCAATCCACTCACCTCAGCCTC
>NW_007142118.1:0-736 GCF_000164805.1 Carlito syrichta | reverse complement strand
ACACACACATACACACACGCACAATTGAATACTATTCCGCTTTAAAAAAAGAAAGAGGAGAGACGCTTACTTTGGTCTCTACTCTAGAACACTAAAATTTTACATCCAACAGTTATCAATGTTGCATTGGGGACATCAGAGTATCTACCATGTACCTCGCATTCATTTGAAAGAGTTAAATTGTAAATTTGGCCACAATCAACTAGAAATAGGCTTTGTCTTTTCTGAACAGTTCACTTGATTTCCATCACGGCTAGATTTCAGTTCTCAAGGTTAGCCCTGTTTTGAGTACTGGCCTCGAGAGGAGAAGAGAGCAGATGCAGGAGGCAAGAAAGACAGAAGAGAACCAAGTTCCTTCAATTGTGGGGACTTACTTCTGTTCCACACTGTTTTTAACCTAGAGATTCAGAATTATACATATTAGAGACCAAAATGAAGAGGCTATCTCCCCAGAGATGAATCAATGATGCCAATGGAGTCTTAAATGTAAAAGATTTTAAAGGAGGCTAAAATTTGCATCACCACTCTAGGGTGACCAAAATTGATAAAATTGATTGGAGGGCAAACTGCTAATGAGCATGCTGCAATGGGTGGGCATTGTATCTACAAGGAGAGACCAAAACTTGTGTGTTTATTCTTATATATTAAAAACATCAGTCACCTTGAAATTACTCTGTTTGGTGCAATACAACTATCAAGATGCTTTTTCCACTGCTCAAAAGAGTTTTAGGACTTG
>NW_007142117.1:0-812 GCF_000164805.1 Carlito syrichta | reverse complement strand
TGTCGTCCTATACCCCTTGCCTTATTAGTGTCATCTCCTACTACTTGCGTTATTATTCTCTTATGATACTACTTGAGTTAGAATTGTCTTCTGATACTACTTGCCTTAATAGTGTCTTATAGTACTACTTGATTTATTTAGTGTCTTATGATACTAATTGCTTTATTAATGTCGTCTGATTCTACTTTCCTTATTAGTGTCTTATGATACTACGTGCCTTATTAGGTTCTTATGATACTACTTGCCTTATTAGTGTCGTGTGATATTACTTGCCTTATTACTGTCGTCTAATAATACTTGTCTTAATAGTGTCATCTAATACTACTTGCCTTGTTAGTGTCATCTGATACTACTTGCCTTATTAGAGTTGTCTGATACTTCTTGCCTTATTAGTGTCGTCTGATACTAGTTGCTTAGTAGCGATGTCAGGTACAACATGCCTTATTAGTGTCATCTGATTCAACTTGCCTTAATAGTGTCATTTGATACTAATTGCCGTATTAGTGTCATGAGATACTCCATCCCTTATTATTTTCGTCTGATATTACTTGCCTTATTAGTGTCGTCTGATACTACTTGCCTTCCTAGTGTCATCTGATACTACTTTCCTTACTAGTGTCGTCTGATACTACTTGCCTTATTAATGTCGTCTGATAATACTTGACTTGTTAGTGTCGTCTGATACTACTTGCCTTATGAGTGTCGTCTGATACTGCTTACATTCTTGGTGTCGTCTAATACTACTTGCCTTATTAATGTCGTCTGATAATACTTGACTTGCTAGTGTCGGCTGATACTACTTGCCTTATGAG
>NW_007142116.1:0-4950 GCF_000164805.1 Carlito syrichta | reverse complement strand
ATTAGTGGCGTCTGATAATACTTGCTTATTACTGTATTATGATACTAGTTACTTTATTAGTGTCATATGATACTACACGCTTTATAAGTGTCTTATGATACTACTTGCCTTATTAGTTTCGTTGATACTACATGCCTTTTTAGTGTCATCTGAAACTACTTGCCTTATTAGTGTCCACTGATACTTCTTGTTATATTGGTGTCATGTGATACTACTTGCCATATTAGTGTCTTCTGATACTACTTGCCTTATTATTGTCATCTGATACTACTTGGCTTCCTAGTGTCATCTGATACTACTTGCCTTACTACTGACGTCTGATACTACTTGCCTTAGAAGTGTCGACTGATACCATTTGCCTTATTAGTGTTGTCTGATACTACTTGCTTTATTAGTGTCTTATGATAATACTTTCCTTATTAGTGTCTTATAATACTACTTGCCTTAATCATGTCATATGTTACTACTTGACTTATTAGTGTCTTATGATACTTCTTTCCTTATTAGTTGCTTATGATACTACTTTCCTTATTCGTGTCTTAAGGTACTAAATGACTTATTAGTGTCTTATGTTACAACTTGCCTTATTAGTGTTGTCTGATACTACTTGTCTTATTAGTGTCTTATAATACTCTTCACTATATTAGGGTCTTATGGTTCTATTTGCCTTATTATTGTCTTATGATACCACTTGCCTTATTAGTGTCATCTGATACCACTTGCCTTATTAGTGTCTTATGATAACACTTGCCTTATTAGTGTTGTCTGACACTACTTATTTATTCGTGTTGTCTGATACTACTTGCCTTATTAGCGTCTTATGATACTAATTGCATTATTAGTTTCGTCTGATACTACTTCCCTAATTAGTTTCGTCTGATACTAATTGACTTATTAGTGTCTTATGATACTACTTAATTTAAGAGTGTCTTATGGTACTACTTACCTCATTATTGTCTTATGAGACGACTTGCCTTATTAGTGTCATCTGATACTACTTGCCTTATTAGTGTCTTATGGTACTACTTGCCTTATTATTGTCATCTGAAACTTCTAGTCTTATTAGTGTCTTCTGATATCACTTACTTTATTAGTGTCTTATGATACTACTCACCTTATTAATGTCTTATGATTCTTCTTGCCTTCTTAGTGTCATCTGAAACTACTGGCCTTATTAGTGTCTTCTGATAGTACTTGCCTTATTTTTGTCGTCTCATACAACTTATCTTATTAGTGTCGTCTGATACTACTTGCCTTAATATTGTCGTATGATACTATATGCCTTATTATTGTCGTCTGATAGTACTTGTCTTATTAGTTTCTTATGATACTGTTTTCCTTATTAGTGTCTTATGATACTACTTGCCTTAATAGTGTCTTATGTTACTACTTGACTTACTAGTGTCTTATGATACTAATTTCCTTATTAGATTCTTATGATACTACTTTCCTTATTAGTGTCTTATGATACTACTTGACTTGTTAGTGTCTTATGATACTACATGCCTTATTAGGGCTGTCTGATACTATTTATCTTATTAGTGTCTTATGATACTATTTACTTTAATAGGGTCTTATGTTGCTACTTGCCTTATTAGTGTCTTATTGTACTACTTGCCTTATTAGCGTCGTTTGATAGCGATTGCCTTATTAGTGCCTTATGATCCTACTTGCCTTATTAGTGTCATCTGATACTACTTGCCTTATTAGTGTCGTCTGATACTACTTGCCTTCTTAGTGTTGTCTTATACTACTTGACTTATTAGTGTCGTCTGATACTACTTACCATATTAGTGTCGTCTGATACTACTTGCCTTATTAGTGTCTTATGATACTACTTGCCTTATTAGTGTCGTTTGATACTACTTTCCTTATTAGTTTCTTCTGTTACTACTTGCCTTGTTATTGTCGTCTGATATTACTTGCCTTATTGGTGTCTTCTGATACTTCTTGCCATATAAGTGTTGTCTGATACTACTTGACTTACTAGTGTCTCATGATACTACTTGACTTATAATTGTCGTCTGATACTACTTGACTTATTAGTGTCGTCTGATACTACTTTCGTATTATTGTCGTCTGATACTACTGACTTATTCGTGTCTTCTGATACTACTTGCCTTATTAGTGTCATCTGATACTACTTGCCTTATTAGTGTCGTCTTATATTACTTTCCTTATTAGTGTCTTTGATACTACTTGCTTATTAGTGTCGGCTTATACTACTTTCCTTATTAGTGTCGCCTGCACCTACTTGCCTTATTAGTGTCATCTGATACTACATGCCTTATATATGTCGTCTTATACTACTTATCTTATTAGTGTCTTATGATATTACTTGCCTTATTAGGGTCTTATGACCTTACATCCTTATTATTGTCATCTGATATAACTTGCTTTATTACTGTCGTCTAACACTACTTGCCTGACTAGTGTCATCTGATATTACTTGCCTTATTAGTGTCTTATGATACTACTTGTCTTTTTGTCTCTTATGATACTACTTGCCTTACAAGTGTCATTTGATACTACTTGCCTTATTAGTGTTTTCTGATATTCCTTGCCATATTAATGTTTTAAGATACTACTTGCCTTATTAGTGTCATCTGATACTACTCTCCTTATGTGTCTTATGATACTACTTGCGTTATTAGTGTCTATGACACTACTTGACTTATATGTTGTCTGATACTACTTGCCTTATTAGTGTCGTCTGATACTATTTGCCTTACTACTGTCATTTGATGCTATTGCCTTATTAGTGTCATCTGATACTACTTGCCTTATTAGTGTCTTATGATACTACTTGCCCTATTAGTGTCGTCTGATACTACTTGCCTTATTTGTATCTTATGATACTACTTGCTATATTAGTGTCACCTGATACTACTTCCCTTTTTAGTGTCTTACGATACAACTTCCCTTATTAGTGTCTTATGATACTACTTTCCTTATTAGTGTCATCTAATACTACTTGCCTTATTAGTGTCTTATGGTACTACTCGCCTTATTACTGTCGTCGGATACTACTTGCCATATTGGTGTCGTCTGATTCTACTTAGTAGTGTCTTCTGAAACTACATGTCTTATTAGTTTCGGCTGATACTCTGTGCCTTATTAGTGTCTTCTGATACTACTTGCCTTATTATTGTCTTATGATACTATTTGCCTTATTATTGTCGTCTGATACTACTTGCCTTATTTAGTGTCTTATGATACTGCTTGCCTTAATAGTGTCGTTTGATACTACTTGCATTATCAGTGTCGTCTGTTAGTACTTTACTTATTAGTGTCGTCTAATACTACTTGCCTTATTAATGTCATCTGTTACATTTTGCCTTATTACGGTACTATGATACTACTTGATTTATTAGTGTTGTCTGATGATGCTAGCCTTATTAATGTCGTGGAATACTACCTGCCTAATTAATGGGTTATGATACTACCTTCCTTATTACTGTCATCTTATAGTTCTTGCCTTAATAGTGTATTATGTTACTACTTGCCTTATTAATGTCTTATGATAGTACTTTCCTTACTAGTGTCATCTGATACAATTTCCTTATAAGTGTCTTATGATACAACTGGCCTTATTAGGGTCGTCTGATACTACTTGCCTTGTTAGTGTCTTCTGATCATAATTACCTTATTTGTGTCTTCTTATACTACTTGCCTTATTAGTGTCTTATGATACTATTTCCCTTATTAGTGTCGTCTAATACTACTTGCCTTATTAGTGTCGTCTAATACTACTTCCCTTATTAGTGTCATCTGATACTGCGTGCCTTGTTAGTGTCGTCTGAGACTACTTGCCTTGTTATTGTCGTCTGATACTACTTGCCTTATTCGTTTCTTATGATACTGCTGTCATAAAAGTGTCTTATGACACTACTTGCCTTATTAGTGTCTTATTATACTACTTGCCTTATTCGTGTCGTCTGATACTACTTGTCCTATTTGTGTCGTCTGATACTGCTGCTTTATTAGTATCGTCTACCACTAGTTGCCTTAACTAGTGTCGTCTGATATTATTTGCCTTATTAGTGTTTTAGAATACTACTTGCCTTATTAGTGCCTTATGATACTTCTTGCCTTATTAGTATCGACTGAAACGACATGCCTTATTAGTGTCTTATGTTACTACTTGCATTATTAGTGTCATCTAATATTACTTGACTTATAACTGTCTTATGATACTACTTGCTTCATTAGTTCCTTATGATAAACATGCCTTATTGGTGTCTTATGATACTACTTTTCTTATTCCTGTCTTATAATAATAATTTCCTTATTCGTGTCTTACGATACTACTGGCCTTATTAGTGTCGTCTGATACTATTTGCCTTATTCGTGCCTTAACATGCTACTTGGCTTATTCGTGTCTTATGATAATACTTGCCTTTTCGTGTCTTATGATACTACTTTCCTTATTTGTGTCTTAAGATACTATTTGCCTTATTTGTGTCTAATGATAGTACTTACCTTATTCGTGTCTTATGATACTACTTACCTTATTAGTGTCACCTGATACTACTTGCCTTGTTAGTGTCTTATGATCATAATTACCTTTTTTGTGTCTTCTCATACTACTTGCCTTATTAGTGTTTTATGATACTAGTTCCCTTATTAGTGTCGTCTGATACTACTTGCCTTGTTATTGTCATCTGATACTACTTGCCTTATTAGTTTTGTCTGATAGTACTTGCCTTATTAGTTTCTTATGATACTGCTTGTCTTATTAGTGTCTTATGATACTCATTGCCTTATTAGTGTTGTCTGATACTACTTGCCTTATTAGTGTCTTATGATACTATTTGCCTTATTAGTGTGGTTTGATACTACTTGCAATATCAGTGTCGTCTGTTACTACTTTCCTTATTAGTGTCGTCTGATACTACTTGCCTTATTACTGTCGTGGGATACTACGTGTCTAATTATTGTCTTATGATA
>NW_007142115.1:0-782 GCF_000164805.1 Carlito syrichta | reverse complement strand
TTCGTCAGTGTCTTCTGATACTACTTGCCTTGTCATTGTCGTCTGATACTACTTGCATTGTCAGTGTCATCTGATACTACTTGCCTTGTCATTGTCGTCTGATACTACTTGCATTGTCAGTGTCATCTGATACTATTTGCCCTGACAGTGTCATCTGATAGTACTTGCCTTGTTAGTGATGTCTGATACTACATGCCGTCTTAGTGCCGTCTGATACTCCTTGCCTTCTTAGTTCTGTCAGATACTACTTGCCTTATTAGTGCCGTGTGATACTCCTTGCATTATTAGTGCCGTATGATTCTACTTGCCTTATTAGTGTCGTCTGATTCTACTCTCCTTATTCGTGTCTTATGATACTACTTGTCTTTTCGTATCTTGTGATACTACTTGACTTATTCGTGTCTTATGACACTTCTTGCCTTATTCGTGTCTTATGATACTACTTGACTTAATCGTGTCTTAAGATACTACTTGCCTCATTAGTGTCTTATAATACTACTTGCCATAATCGTGTCTTATGATACTACTTGCCTTATTCGTGTCTTATCATACTACCTACCTTATTAGTGTCTTATGGTACTACTTACCTTCTTAAAGTCGTCTGATACTACTTGCCTTCTTCTTGTCTTATGATAATGTTTGCCTTATTAGTGTCTTATGTCACTACTCTTCTTATTAGTGTCTTATGATACTACTTGCCTTATAAGTGTCTTATGATACGACTTGTCTTATTATGTCTTATGATAGTACTTGCCTTATTATGTTGTATGACACTACTTGCC
>NW_007142114.1:0-751 GCF_000164805.1 Carlito syrichta | reverse complement strand
CATCTGATACTACTTGCCTTGTCATTGTCGTCTGATACTACTTGCATTGTCAGTGTCATCTGATACTATTTGCCCTGACAGTGTCATCTGATAGTACTTGCCTTGTTAGTGATGTCTGATACTACATGCCGTCTTAGTGCCGTCTGATACTCCTTGCCTTCTTAGTTCTGTCAGATACTACTTGCCTTATTAGTGCCGTGTGATACTCCTTGCATTTTTAGTGCCGTATGATTCTACTTGCCTTATTAGTGTCGTCTGATTCTACTTGCCTTATTCGTGTCTTATGATACTACTTGTCTTTTCGTATCTTGTGATACTACTTGACTTATTCGTGTCTTATGACACTTCTTGCCTTATTCGTGTCTTATGATACTACTTGACTTAATCGTGTCTTAGGATACTACTTGCCTCATTAGTGTCTTATAATACTACTTGCCATAATCGTGTCTTATGATACTACTTGCCTTATTCGTGTCTTATCATACTACCTACCTTATTAGTGTCTTATGGTACTACTTACCTTCTTAAAGTCGTCTGATACTACTTGCCTTCTTCTTGTCTTATGATAATGTTTGCCTTATTAGTGTCTCATGTCACTACTCTTCTTATTAGTGTCTTATGATACTACTTGCCTTATAAGTGTCTTATGATACGACTTGTCTTATTAGTGTCTTATGATAGTACTTGCCTTATTAGTGTTGTATGACACTACTTGCCTACGTAGTGTCCTCTGTTACTACTTGCCTTATTA
>NW_007142113.1:0-686 GCF_000164805.1 Carlito syrichta | reverse complement strand
TGTCTTATTCGTGTCGCCGGATTCCAATTGTGTTACTCGTGTCATCAGATATTAATTGTCTTATTCGTGTCGCCGGATACTAATTGTCTTATTATTGTCGCCGGATACTAATTTTCTTATTCATGTAGCTGGATACTAATTCTCTTATATGTGTAGTTGGATACTAATTGTCTTATCCGTGCCATTGGATAATAATTGTCTTATTCGTGTCGTCACATACTAATTGTCTTATTTGTGTCGCCAAATACTAATTTTCTTATTCGTGTCATCGGATATTAATTTTCTTATCCGTGTCGTTGGATACTAATTGTCTTTTTCGTGTCGTCATATACTAATGGTCTTAATCGTGTTGTCAGATACTAATTGCCTTGCACGTGTCTTCAGATAATAATTGTCTTAATCGTGTAGCCGGATACTAATTTTCTTATTCGTGACTTCGGATACTAATTAGTAAACTAAATGTCTTATTCTTGTCATCCTATACTAATTGTCTTATTCATGTCGTCAGATAGTAATTATCTTATTTGTGTTGTCGGATATTAACTGTCTTATATGTGTCATCAGATACTAAATGTCTTATTCCTGTCGTTGGATAGTAATTGTCTTATTTGTGTCACCGGATACTAATTGTCTTAGTATTGTTGCCGGATAATTTTCTTATTCGTGTCGTCAGCTACTAAATGTCT
>NW_007142112.1:0-884 GCF_000164805.1 Carlito syrichta | reverse complement strand
TCGGATACTGATAGTCTTATTCATGTTATCAGATACTATTTGTCTTAAACGTGTTGCTGGATACTAATTGTCCTTTTCGTGTTGCCAGATACTAATTTTCTTATCCGTGTCGCTAGATACTAATTGTCTTTTCCATGTCATCGGATACTAATTGTCTTAGTCGTGTCGTCGGATACTGATTGTCTTATTAGTGTCTTCGGATACTAATTCGGATACTAATTGTCTTATTCGTGTCGTCGGATACTAATTGTCTTATTCGTGTCGTCGGATACCAATTGTCTTATTCCTGTGTTCAGATACCAATTGTTTTATTCTTGTCGCCAGATACTCATTCTCTTATTCGTGTCATCGGATACTAATTGTCTTATTCAGGTCTTAGGATAATAATTCGGATACTAAATGTCTTATTCTTGTCATCGGATACTAATTGTCTTATTCGTTTTCTCGGATACTAAATGTCTTATTCGTGTTGTCGGATAGTAATTGTCTTATTCATGTCATCAGATACTAATTGTCTCATTCGTGTCGTCAGATATTAATTGTCATATTCCTGTCGTCGCATAGTAATTGTCTTAGTCGTGTCGTCGGATACTAATTGTCTTATTAATGTCTTTGGATTCTAATTCGGATACTAATTGTCTTATTCGTGTAGCCTAATATTAATTGTCTTATTCGTGTCGTTGGATACTAATTGTTTTATTTGTGTCATTGGATACTAATTGTCTTACTAATGTCTTCGAATACTAATTCGGATACTAAATGTGTTATTCGTGTCTTCGGATACTAATTATCTTATTTGGGTCGTCAGATACTAATGGTCTTATTCGTGTCGTCGGTTACTAATTTTCTTATTCGTGTCACTGGATACTTATTGTCTTATCATG
>NW_007142111.1:0-6520 GCF_000164805.1 Carlito syrichta | reverse complement strand
TCGAATACTAATTCGGATACTAAATGTGTTATTCGTGTCTCGGATACTAAATATCTTATTCGGGTCGTCAGATACTAATGGTCTTATTCGTGTCGTCGGTTACTAATTTTCTTATTCGTGTCACCGGATACTTATTGTCTTATTCATGTGATCCGATACTAATTGTCTTATTCGTGTCACCAGATACTAATTGTCTTTTTCATGTAGTCGGATACTAATTGTCCTATTCGTGCCATCGGACAGTAATAGTCTTATTCGTGTCATCAGATAACAATTGTCTTATTCGTGTCATCGGATACCAATTGTCTCATTTGTGTCATCGGATACCAAGTGTCTTATACGTGTTGTCGGATACCAATTGTCTTATTCGTGTCTACGGATTCCAATTGTCTCATTCCTGTCTCCAGATACCAATTGTCTGATTCGTGTCTACGGATACTCATTCTCTTATTCGTGTCGTCAGATACTAATTGTCTTATTCGTGTCTTAGGTTAGTAATTCGGATACTAAATGTCTTATTCTTGTCGTCGGATACTAATTGCCTTATTCGTTTTCTCGGACTCTAAATGTCTTATTCGTGTTGTCGGATAGTAATTGTCTTATTCGTGTAATCAGATACTAATTGTGTCATTCATGTCGTCGGATATTAAATTTCATATTTGTGTCATCGGATAGTAATTGTCTTAGTCGTGTCGTCGAATACTAATTGTATTGTAAAATATCTTCGGATTCTTATTCGGATACTAATTGCCTTATTCGTGTCATTTGGATTCTAATTGTCTTATTCATGTCATTGGATACTAATCGTCTTATTCGTGTCAACGGATCCTAATTGTCTTATTCATGTCAACAGATACTAATTGTCTTATTCATGTTGCTGGTTACTCATCGTCTTTTTCATGTCGTCGTATACTAATTGTCTTATTCATGTCATCAGATATTAATTGTCTTATTCATGTTGTCGGACAGTAAAGGTCTTATTCTTGTCTCACATACTAATTGTCTTATTCGTGTCGTGGATACTAAATGGTCTTATTCGTGTCGTCAGATACCAGTTCTCTTATTTGTGTCATCAGATACTAATTGTGTTTTTCGTGTTGTAGGATACTAATTGTATTATTCGTGTCGTTCGATAAGAAATTGTCTTATTCGTGTTGTTGGATACTCATTGACTTATTGGTGTTGCCGTATACTAATATGAATATTCGTGTCGTCGAAAACTAATTGTCTTATTTGTGTCGCCGGATACTAATTGTCTTATTCGTGTCTACGGATACTAATTGTCTTATTCGGGCCGTCAGATACTAATTTTCTTATTCGTGTCGCCGGATATTAATTGTGTTATTCTTGTCAGCAGATACTAATTGTTTTATTCGTGTCGCCAGACAGTAATTGTCTTATTCGTGTTGCCGTTTACTAATTGTCTTATTCGTGTCGTCAGATACTAACTGTCTTATACCTGTCGTCGGATACTAATTGTCTTATTCGTGTTGTCGGACACTGTCTTATTCCTGTCGCAGGATACTAATTGTCTTGCTCATGTCGCCGGATACTAATTGTCTTATTCTTGTCGCCGGATTCTAATTGTCTTATTCGTGTCATTGGATACTGATTGTGTTATTCGTTTTGTCGGATACTGATTGTCTTATTCATTTTATCAATTACTGATTGTCTTATTCGTGTCATCAGATATTAAGTGTCTTATTGGTGTCGGCAGATACTAAATGTCTTATTCGTGTTGTCGGATACTAACTGTCTCATTTTTGACGTCGGATACTAGAGGTCTTATTCATGTAGCCGGATACTATTTGTCTTATTCTTGTCGTCGGATACTAATCCTCGTATTCGTGTCGTCGGATACGAATTGTCTTATTCGCGTCATCGAATACCGATTGTCTTATTAGTGTCACCAGATAATAATTTTCACATTCGTGTCGTCGGACACCAATTGTCTTATTCATGTCATCGGACGCCAATTGTCTTATTCGTGTCATCAGATACCAATTGTTTTATTCGTGTCGTCGGATACCAATTGTCTTATTTGTGTCATCGGATACCAATTGTCATGTTCGTGTCGTCAGATACCAATTTTCTTATTTGTGTAGTCGGATACCAAGTGTCTTATACGTGTCATCAGATACCAATTGTCTTATTCGTGTCTCCAGATACCAATTGTCTTATTCGTGTCTCCGGATGCCAATTGTCTTATTAGTCTCTTCGGATACTAATTCGGATACTAACTGTCTTATTACTGTCATCGGATACTAATTGCCTTATTCATGTCGTCGGATACTGTCTTATTCGTGTCATTGGACGAATTTTCTTATTGATGTCGTCGGATACTAATTGTCTTATTCGTGTTGTCGGATACTAATTGTCCTTTCCGTGTCTTCGAATACTAATTGACTTATCCGTGTCGTCAGATACTAATTGTCTTATTCTTGCCATCAGATACTAATGATCTTAATCGTGTCGTCGAATTCTAATGGTCCTATTCGTGTCGTTGGATACTAATTGTCTTATTCCTGTCATCGTATAGTAATTGTCTTATTCGTGTCGTTGGACTAATTTTCTTATTCCAGTCGTCGAATACTAATTGCTTTATTCGTGTCATCAGGTACTAATTGTCTTATTCGTGTTGCTAGATACTAATTTTCATATTCTTTTCATTGGATACTAATTGTCAAATTCGTGTCGCCGGATACTAATTGTCTAATTCCTGTCATCGGATACTAATTGTTTTTTCGTGTTGTCAGATACTAATTGTCTTATTAGTGTCTTTGAATACTAACTCGATACTAAATGTCTTATTTGTGTCGTCGGATTCTAATTGCCTTATTCATGTCGTCGGATAGTAATTATCTTAATGGTGTCGTCGGATACTAATTGTTTTATTCGTGTCATGGGATACTAAGTGTCTTATTCCTGTCGTCGAATACTAATTTTCTTATTCGTGACATCAGATACTAATTGTCTTATTCGTGTCGTCGGAAACTAATTGTCTTATTCGTGTCGTCGGACTAATTTTCTTATACGTGTCATTAGATAATAATTGTCTTATTCCTGTCGTCCAAAACTGTCTTATTCGTGTCACCGGATACTAATTTTCGTATTTGTGTCATCGGATTATAATTCTTATTTGGGTCGTCGGAAAATAATTGTCTTATTCGTGTCGTCGAACACTAATTTTCTTATTCGTGTCGTCGGATACTAATTGTCTTATTCGTGTCATCAAATACTAATAGTCTTATTCGTGTCGTCGGAGTAATTTTCTTACTCATGTCATCGGATACTTATTGCCTTATTTGTGTCGTTGGATACTAATTGTCTTATCCGTGTCGTCGGATACTAATTGACTTATCCTTGTCATCGGATGCTAATTGTCTTATTCCTGTCATCAGATACTAATGGTCTTATTCGTGTCGTCAATAACTAATGGTCTTATTCATGTCGTCGGATACTAATTGTCTTATTCCTGTCATCGGATAGTAATTGTCTTATTCGTGTCTTCGGACTAATTTTCTTATTTGTGTCGTCGAATACTAATTGTTTTATTCGTGTTGGCAGATACTAATTGGCTTATCCGTGTTGCCGGATTCTAATTGTCTTATTCTTTTCATTGGATAATAATTGTCTATTTTGTGTCGTCGGATACTAATTGTCTAATTCTCTTCGTCAGATACTAATTGTTTTATTCATGTTGTCGGATACTAATTGTCTTATTAGTGTCTTCGGAAACTAATTCGGATACTAAATGTCTTAGTGTCGTCAAATACTAATTTCCTTATTCGAGTCGTCAGGTATTAATTGTCTTAATCGTGTCATCGGATACTAATTGTCTTATTCGTGCCTTGGGATACTAACTGTCTTAATCCTGTCGTCGAATACTAATTTTCTTATTTGTGACGTCGTATACTAATTGTCTTATTCGTGTCATCGGATACTAATTGTCTTATTTATGTAGTCGGATACTAATTGTCTTATTCCGGTCGTTGGATACTAATTCTTATTCGTGTGCTCTGATACTAATTTTCTTATTCGTGTCATAAGATGCTAATTGTCTTATTCGTGTCGCCGGATACTTATTGTCTTAGTCGTTTCGCCAGATACTAATTGTCCTATTCGTTTCACCGGATACTAATTTTCTTATTCGTGTCGCCGGATAGTAATCGACTTACTCTGTCTCCAGATACTAATTGTCTTATTCGTGTCACCGGACACTGTCCGGATACTAATTGTCTTATTTGTGTCGCCGGATATTAATTGTCTTATTCGTGTCGCCAATTACTAATTGTCTTATTCGTGTCACCGGATACTAATAGTCTTATTCGTGTCACCGGATACTAATTGTCTTACTCGTGTTGCCGGATATTAATTGTCTTATTTGATCACCGATACTAATTTTCTTAGTCCTGTCGCTGGATACTAATAGTCTCATTCGTGTTGCCGGATACTAATTGTCTTAACAGTGTCGCCGGACACTCTGTTCTGTGTCGTTGGATAGTAATTGTCTTATTCGTATCGCTGGATAGTAATTGTCTTATTCTTGTCGCCAGATACTAATTGTCTTATTCGTTTCATCAGATACTAATTGTCTTATTTTTTTCACCGGATAATAATTGTCTTATTCTTGTCGCCAGATACTAATTGTCTTATTCGTGTCACCGGATACTGATTGTCTTATTCGTGTCGTCGGTAACTGATTGTATCATTCGTTTCGTCGGATACTGGTTGTATTATTTGGTTTGTTGGATACTGTTTGTCTTATTCGTTTCGTCGGATACTGATTGTCTTATTGATGTCGGCTATTAAGTGTCTTATTCGGGTTGTCGGATACAAATTGTCTTATTTGTTTGGTCAGATACTAATTGTCTCTTTCATGTCATCGGATACTAAGGGCCTTAATCGTGTCATTGAACACTAATTGTCTTATTCGTGTTGTCGGATATGAATTGTCTGATATGTTTGGTCAGATACTAATTGTCTCTTTCATGTAATCAGATACTAAGGACCTTAATCGTGTCATTGAATACTAATTGTCTTATTCGTGTTGTCGGATACGAATTTTCTTATTCGTGTCCTTGTATACTAATTTTCTTATACGTGTCAACGGATACTAATTGTCTTATTCGTGTCATCAGATACCAATTGTCGTATTCATGTCGTCGTATACCAATTGCCTTATTCATGTCGTCGGATACCAATTGTCTAATTCGTGTCATCGGATATTCACTGTCATAATCATGTCGTCCATTACTAATTGTCGTATTCGTGTCATCTGATATTAATTGTGTTACCCGTTTCGTCGGATGCCAATTGTATTATGTGTTTCTGCGGATACCAATTGTCTTATATGTGTCTTCGGATACCAATTGTCTTATTCGTGTCTCCAAATACCAATTGTCTTATTCGTGTCACCGGATACCAATTGACTTATTCGTGTCGTCGGATACTAATTGTCTTATTCATGTCGTCGGTTACTAATTTTGGTATTCCAGTCGTCGGATACTAATTGTCTTATTCGTGTCTTAGGATAGTAATTCGGATACTAAATGTCTTATTTGTTTCATCAGACACTAATTGTCTTATTCATTTTTCTCAGATTCCAAATGCCTTAATCGTGTTGTCAGATACTAATTGTCTTATTCGTGTCTTCAGATACTAATTGTCTTATTCGTGTCGACGGACACTAGTTTTACTCGTTTCGTCAGATATTAAATGTCTTATTCGTGTAGTCAGATACGAATTTTCTTATTCGTGTGGTCAGATACGAATTGTCTTAATCGTGTTGACGGATACTAATTTTCTTATTCGTGTCATCAGATACCAATTATCTAATTCGTGTGGAGGGATACTAATATGATAGTCGTATTGTCGGATACTAATTGTCTTATTTGTGTCGCCAGATATTATTTGTCTTATTCGTGTCGTCGGAATCTAATTGTCTTATACGTGTCGCCGGATACTAATTGTCCTTACCGTTGCGTCGAATACTAATTGTCTTATTCGTGTTGATGGGCACTAATTCTTATACACGACGTCAGATACCAATTGTCTAATTCGTGTCGCCAGATACTAATTATGATAGTCGTGTTGTTGGATACTAATTGTCTTATTCGTGTAGTCAGATACTAAATGTCATATTCGTGTTGTCGGATACTAATTGTCGTATTCGTGTCACCGGATACTAATTGTCATATTCGTGTCGCCGGTTACTAATTCTCTTATTTGGGTCGGTGGATACTAATTGTCTTATTCATGTCGCCGGAGACTAATTGTCTTATTCGTGTCGCCAGGTATTAATTGTCTTATTCGTGTCATACGAATCTAATTGTCTTATATGTGTCGCCGGATACTAATTGTCCTTTCCATTTCGTCGGATACTAATTGTCCTATTCGTGTCACCAGATACTAATTTTCTTATTCTTGTCACTGGATACTAAATGTCTTATTCATGTCACCAGAAACTACTTGTCTTATTCTTGTCGTCAGATACTAATGTCTTATTCGTTTCATCGGA
>NW_007142110.1:0-673 GCF_000164805.1 Carlito syrichta | reverse complement strand
TCGTGTCACCAGAAACTACTTGTCTTATTCTTGTCGTCAGATACTAATTGTCTTATTCGTTTCATCGGATAATAATTGATTTATTTTTTTCGCTGGATACTAATTGTCTTATTCTTGTCGCCGGATACTGATTGTCTTATTCGTGTCGTCGGTAACTGTTTGTATCATTCGTTTTGTCGGATACTGTTTTATTTGGTTCGGTGGATATTGTTTGTCTTATTAGTTTCATTGGATACTGATTGTCTTATTGGTGTCGTCGGATATTAAGTGGCTTATTCGTGTCGTCGGATACGAACTGTCTTATTCGTTTGGTCGGATACTAATTGTCTTTTTCATGTCATCGGATACTTAGGCTCTTAATCGTGTCATTGAACACTAATTGTCTGATTCGTGTTGTCGGATACTAATTTTCTTATTCGTGTTGTCGGATACGAATTGTCTTATTCATGTAAATTATACTAATTTTCTCATTCGTGTCACTGGATATTATTTTTCTCAATTGATTCGTCGGATAATAATTGTCTTTTTCGTGTCATCGGATACTAATTGTCTTATTCGTGTCAACGGATACTAATTTTCTTTTTTCATGTCATCGGATACTAATTGTCTTATTCGTGTCCTCGGATACTAATTGTCATATTCGTGTCCTTGTATACTAATTTTCTTATTTTTG
>NW_007142109.1:0-839 GCF_000164805.1 Carlito syrichta | reverse complement strand
GTCTTTTCCGTGTCATCGGATACTAATAGTATTATTCGAATCGTCGGATACTAAATGTCTTATTCGTTTCTTCGGAGACTGTCTTATTCGAGTCATCAGATACTAAATGTCTTATTCCTGTTGTCAGATACTAATTGTCTTATTCGTGTCGTCAGATACTAATTGTCTTATTCGTGTGCTCTGACAATACTTGTCTTATTCGTGTCATCGGATTCTAATTGACTTATTCGTGTCGCCGGATATTAATTGTCTTAATCGTGTCATGGGATACTAATTGTCTTAATCGTGCTGCCGGATACTAATTGTATTATTCGTGTCGCCAGACACTAATTGTCTTATTCGTGTCACCGGATACTATTTGTCTTATTTGTGTCACTGGATACTAATTGTTTTATTCATGTCACCGGATATCAATTGTCTTACTCGTGTCGGCAGATACTAATTTTGTCATACGTGTTGCCAGATACTAATTGTTTTACTCGTGTCGCCGGATACTAATTGTCTTATTCGTGTCACCTAATACTAATTGTCTTATTCGTGTCGCCGGATATTAATTGTCATATTCGTTTTTTCGGATACTGATGGTATTAGTCGATTCGTCGGATACTGATTGTCTTATTTGTTTCATTGATTATTGATTGTCTTATTTGTGTCGTCGAATATTAAGTGTCTTACGCGTGTCGTCAGATACTAAATGTCTTATTCATGTCGTCGGATACTAATTGTCTCATTTTTGATTTCAGATACTAAAGGTCTTTTTCGTGTAGCCGGATATTATTTGCTTTATTCTTGTCGTCGGATACTAATACTCGTATTCGTGTCATCAGATACTAATTATG
>NW_007142108.1:0-5486 GCF_000164805.1 Carlito syrichta | reverse complement strand
TGACTTCGGATACTAATTGTCTCATTCGTGTCGGCAGATACTATTTGTCTTATTCGTGTTGTCGGATACTAAATGTCTTATTCCTGTAGTTGGATAGTAATTGTCTTATTCGTGTCGCCAGACACTAATTTTCTTATTCGTGTGGGCACATACTAATTGTCTTTTTCGTGTCGTCAGAGACTAATTGTCTTATTCGTGTCGCCGGACATGAATTGTCTTATTCATGTCTTCGGATACTAAGTGTCTTATTCATGTCATCGGACACTAGTTGTCTTACTCGTTTCTTTGGATATTACATGTCTTAATGGTGTAGTCAGATACTAATTGTTATTCGTGTCGTATACTAATTGTCTTATTCCTGTCACCGGATACTTATTGTCTTATTCGTGTCATCAGATACTAATTGTCTTATTTATGCCACCAGATACTAATTGTCTTATTCGTGTAGTCAGATGCTAATTGTCTGATTCGTGTCATCAGACAGTAATTGTCTTATTCGTGTTGTCGTTTACTTATTGTCTTATTTGTGTCGTTGGATACTAACTGTCTTATTCCTGTCATCGTATACTAATTGTCTTATTCGTGTCGTCGGATACTTATTGTTTTATTAGTGTCTTTGGATACTAATTCGTATAATAATTGTCTTATTCTTGACATTGGATACTAATTGTCTCATCCGTGTCGGCGGATATTAATAGTCTTATTCTTGTCGTCGGATACTAATTGTTTATTCGTGTGGTCACATGCTAATTGTCTTATCATTGTCGTCGGATACTAATTGTCTTATTCGTGTCATCAAATACGAATTGTCTTATTCGTGTCGATGGATGATAATTGTCTTATTCGTGTCTTCAGATACTAATTCGTAAACTAAATGTCGTATTCTTGTCGTATATTAATTGTCTTCTTCGTGTCATCAGATAGTAAATGGCCTATTCGTGTCCTCGGATACTAATTGTCTTATATGCGTCGTCAGATACTAAAAGCCTTATTCGTGTCATCACATACTAATTGTCTTATTCGTGTCGCCAGATACTAATTGTCTTAGTCATTTCACCGGATAGTAATTGTCTTAGTCGTTTTGCCAGATACTAATTGTGTTATTCTTGTTGGTGGATACTAATTGTTTTATTCGTGTCGCCGGACACTAATTGTCTTATTCGTGTCGTCGGACAGTAATTGTCTTATTTGTGTTGTCGTTTACTAATTGTCTTATTCGTGTCCTCGGATACTAATTGTCTTATTCCTGTCGTCGGATACCAATTGTCTTATTCGTGTCTCCGGATACTCATTCTCTTTTTCGTGTCATCGGATACTAATTGTCTTATTCGTGTCTTAAGTTAGTAATTCGGATACTAAATGTCTTATTCTTGTCGTCGGATACTAATGATCTCATTCGTTTTCTCGGATACTAAATGTCTTCTTCGTGTTGTCAGATAGTAATTGCCTTATTCGTGTCATCAGATACTAATTGTCACATTCGTGTCGTCGGATATTAATTGTCATATTCGTGTCGTCGGATAGTAATTGTCTTATTCGTGTCGCCAGATACTAATTCTCTTATTCGTGTCGCCAGATACTAATTGTCTCATACGTGTCGCCTGATACTAAATCTCTTATTAGTGTCACCGGATACTAATTGTCTTATTCGTATTGCCAGATACTAATTGTCTTATTCGTGTCATCGTATACTGATTGTATTATTCGTTTTGTCGGATATTGAATGCATTATTCGATTCGTCGGATACTGATTGTCTTATTCGTTTTGTCGATTACTGATTGTCTTATTCCTGTCGTCAGATATTAAGTGTCTTATTCGTGTCATCGGATACTAAATGTCTTAATCATGTTGTCGGATACTAATTGTCTCATTTTTGACTTCAGATACTAAAGGTCTTATTCATGTAGCCGGATACTATTTGTTTTATTCTTGTTGTCGCATACTAATACTCGTATTTGTGTCATCGGATACTAATTGTCTTATTCCTGTAGTCAAATACGAATTTTCATATTCGTGTCACCAGATACCAATTGTTTTATTCGTGTCATCGAATACCAATTGTCTTATTCGTGTCATCAGACACCAATTGTATTATTCATGTCGTCAGATACCAATTTTCTTATTTGTGTCATCAGATACCAATTGTCTTATTTGTGTCTTCGGATACCAATTGTCTTATTCGTGTCACCGGATACCAATTGATTTATTGGTGTCGTCAGATACTAATTGTCTTATTCTGTCGTCGGATACTAATTGTGGTATTCGTGTTGTTGGATACTAATTGTCTTATTCGTGTATTAGGATAGTAATTCGGATACTAAATGTCTTATTCGTGTCATTGGATACTAATTCTCTTATTCGTTTTCTCGGATACTAAAGGTCTTATTCGTGTTGTCAGATACTAATTTCTCATTCGTGTCGTCGGATATCAATTGTCTTATTCGTGTCATCGGATAGTATTTGTCTTAGCCATGTTGTCAGATACTAATTGTCTTATTAGTGACTTTGGTTACTAATTCGGATACTAATTGCCTTATTCATGTTGTCGGACACTAATTGTCTTATTTGTGTCGTCGGATACTAATTGTCTTATTCATGTCATCGGATCCTAATTGTCTTATTCTTGTCTCCTGATATTGTCTTATTCGTGTCGCTGGATACTAATTGTCTTAGTCGTGTTACCGGATACTAATTGTCTTATTCGTGTCACCAGATACAAATTGTCTTACTCCTGTCGTCGGATACTGATTGTTTCCTTCGTGTCTCTGGATATTAACTGTCTTATTCGTGTCGCCGGATATTAATTGTCTTATACTTGTCACCGAATACTAATTTTCTGATTCGTGTCGTATACTAATTGTATTATAAGGGTCGCTGGATACTAATTGTCTTATTCGTGTCGCCCAATACTAATTGTCTTATTCATGTCCTCGGATACTAACTGTCTTATTCGTGTCATCAGACACTAATTGTCTCATTCATGTTATCGGATACTAATGGTCTTATTCGTGTCATCGGATACTAACTGTCTTATTCGTTTTTCGGGTACTAATTGTTTTATTCATGTCATCGGATACTAATTGTCTTATTCATGTCGCCTGATGCTAGTTGTCTTATTCGTGTCACGGATACTAATTGCCTTATTCGTGACACCTGATACTAATTGTCTTATTCGTGTCGCCGGGTACTAATTGACTCATTTGTGCTGC
The DNA here is from genome assembly GCF_000164805.1 of Carlito syrichta. NCBI lineage: Eukaryota > Metazoa > Chordata > Mammalia > Primates > Tarsiidae > Carlito > Carlito syrichta. Next base: position 2,276 of record NW_007142108.1, on the reverse strand, counting down.
CGGATACTAACTGTCTCATTCTTGTCGCCGGATATTGTCTCATTCGTGTCAATGGATACTATTTGTCTCATTCATGTCGTCAGATACTAATTGTCTTTTTCGTGTCATCAGATACTAATTGTCTTATTTGTGTCATAAGATACTAATGGTCTTATTTGTGTCATCAGATACTACTGGTCTTATTCGTGTCGTTGAATAATAATTGTCTTAAACTTGTCATCGGATAATAATTGGCTTATTGGTGTCGCTGGACTATTATTCTTATTCGTGTCGTCGGATACTAATTATCTTATTTGTGTCGTCAGTTACTAATTGTCCTATTTGTGTCGCCCGATACTAATTTCTTATTCGTGTCACCAGAAACTAATTGTCTTATTCGTGTCACTGGATACTAATTGTCTTACTCGTGTCACTGGATACTAATTGTCTTATTAGGTCGCCGGATACTAATTTTCTTATTCGAGTTGCTGGATAATAATTCTCTTATTCATGACGCTGGATTCTAATTGTCTTATTCGTGTCGCTGGCTAATAATTGTCTTCTTCATGTCGTCGGATACTGATTGTATTTTTTGTTATGTCAGATACTGATTGTATTATTCGTTTCGTCGGACACTGACTGTCTTATTCGTGTTTTCGGGTATTAAGTGTCTTATTCGTGTCATTGGATACTGATTGTCTTATTCGTTTAATCGGACACTGACTGTCTCATTCGTGTCTTCGGATATCAAGTGTCTTATTCGTGTCATCGTATACTAATTGTATTATTCGCGTCGTCGGATACTAATAGTCTTATTCGTGGTGTCGGATACTAATTGTCTTACTCGTGTCGTCAGATACTAATTGTCTTATTCGTGTTGCTGGATACTAATTTTCTTATTCGTGTCACCGGATACCAATTGTCTTATTTCTGTCACGGTATACTAATAGACTTGTTCGTAACATCGGATACTAATTGTCTCATTCGTGTTGTCAAATACTAATTGTCTTCTTTTTGTCCTCGGATACCAATTGTCTAATTCGTGTCATCGGATACCAATTGTCTTGTTTGTGTCGTCAGATACCAATTGTCTTCAATATGTCGTTGGATACCAATTGTCTTATTGTGCCATCGAATACCAATTGTCTTATTCGTGTCGCCGGATACCAATTGTCTTAATCGTTTCACCGGATACCAACTTTCATTTTCGTGTCGTCAGATACTAATTTTCGTATTCGTGTCGTCAGACACTAATTGTCGTATTTGAGTTATCTGATACTAATTGTCTTATTTGTGCCATCAGACACCAATTGTCGCATTCCTTTCGTCTGACACTAATGTCTCATTCGTGTCGTCTGATACTAATTGTCTCATTCGTGTCCTCAGATACTAATTCGGACACTAAAATGTCTTATCATGTCGTTGAATCCTAATTGTCTTTTTTTGTCGTCAGATACTAAATGTCTTAATCATGTCATCGGATACTAATTGCCTTACTCATCTCGCCAGATACTAACTGTCTTAGTCATGTCGCCAATAGTAAATCTCTTATTCATGTCGTCATATACTAAATGTCTTATTCATTTCGTCAGATACTAATTGTCTTATACAGGTCGTCAGATACTAAATGTCTTATTCGTGTGGTCAAATACTAATTGTCTTATTCATTTCGCCGGATATTAATTTTCATAGTCGTGTCGCTGGATACTAATAGTCTTATTCGTGTCATTGGATACTAATTGTCTTACTCATGTTGCCGGATGCTATTTGTCTTATTTGGTCGCCGGATACTAATTTTCTTAGTCGTGTCGCCGGATACTGATAATCTTATTCGTGTCGCTGGATACTAATTGTTTTACTCGTGTTGCTGAATACTAATTGCCTTATTCGTGTCGTTGGATACTGATTGTATTATTCGTTATGTCGGATACTGATTGTATTCGTTTCATCGGATACTTATTGTGTTATTCGTTTCATCGGATACTGATTGTCTTATTCGTGTCATCGGATATTAAGTGTCATATTCGTATCGTCGGATACTAATTTTCTTATTCGTGTCGTCGGATACTAATTGTATTATTAGTGTCATCAGATACTAAAAGTCTTCTTCGTGTTCTCTGATACTAATTGTCTTATTCGTGTCGCCAGATACTAATAGACTTATTCGTGACATCGGATACTAATTGTCTCATTCATGTCATCGGATACCAATGGTCTTATTAGTGTCTTCGTATACTATTAGTCTTATTCGTGTCTTTGGATAGTAATTGTCTTATTCGTGTCGTCAGATACTAATT
>NW_007142107.1:0-5516 GCF_000164805.1 Carlito syrichta | reverse complement strand
TGACTTCGGATACTAATTGTCTCATTCGTGTCGGCAGATACTATTTGTCTTATTCGTGTTGTCGGATACTAAATGTCTTATTCCTGTAGTTGGATAGTAATTGTCTTATTCGTGTCGCCAGACACTAATTTTCTTATTCGTGTGGGCACATACTAATTGTCTTTTTCGTGTCGTCAGAGACTAATTGTCTTATTCGTGTCGCCGGACATGAATTGTCTTATTCATGTCTTCGGATACTAAGTGTCTTATTCATGTCATCGGACACTAGTTGTCTTACTCGTTTCTTTGGATATTACATGTCTTAATGGTGTAGTCAGATACTAATTGTTATTCGTGTCGTATACTAATTGTCTTATTCCTGTCACCGGATACTTATTGTCTTATTCGTGTCATCAGATACTAATTGTCTTATTTATGCCACCAGATACTAATTGTCTTATTCGTGTAGTCAGATGCTAATTGTCTGATTCGTGTCATCAGACAGTAATTGTCTTATTCGTGTTGTCGTTTACTTATTGTCTTATTTGTGTCGTTGGATACTAACTGTCTTATTCCTGTCATCGTATACTAATTGTCTTATTCGTGTCGTCGGATACTTATTGTTTTATTAGTGTCTTTGGATACTAATTCGTATAATAATTGTCTTATTCTTGACATTGGATACTAATTGTCTCATCCGTGTCGGCGGATATTAATAGTCTTATTCTTGTCGTCGGATACTAATTGTTTATTCGTGTGGTCACATGCTAATTGTCTTATCATTGTCGTCGGATACTAATTGTCTTATTCGTGTCATCAAATACGAATTGTCTTATTCGTGTCGATGGATGATAATTGTCTTATTCGTGTCTTCAGATACTAATTCGTAAACTAAATGTCGTATTCTTGTCGTATATTAATTGTCTTCTTCGTGTCATCAGATAGTAAATGGCCTATTCGTGTCCTCGGATACTAATTGTCTTATATGCGTCGTCAGATACTAAAAGCCTTATTCGTGTCATCACATACTAATTGTCTTATTCGTGTCGCCAGATACTAATTGTCTTAGTCATTTCACCGGATAGTAATTGTCTTAGTCGTTTTGCCAGATACTAATTGTGTTATTCTTGTTGGTGGATACTAATTGTTTTATTCGTGTCGCCGGACACTAATTGTCTTATTCGTGTCGTCGGACAGTAATTGTCTTATTTGTGTTGTCGTTTACTAATTGTCTTATTCGTGTCCTCGGATACTAATTGTCTTATTCCTGTCGTCGGATACCAATTGTCTTATTCGTGTCTCCGGATACTCATTCTCTTTTTCGTGTCATCGGATACTAATTGTCTTATTCGTGTCTTAAGTTAGTAATTCGGATACTAAATGTCTTATTCTTGTCGTCGGATACTAATGATCTCATTCGTTTTCTCGGATACTAAATGTCTTCTTCGTGTTGTCAGATAGTAATTGCCTTATTCGTGTCATCAGATACTAATTGTCACATTCGTGTCGTCGGATATTAATTGTCATATTCGTGTCGTCGGATAGTAATTGTCTTATTCGTGTCGCCAGATACTAATTCTCTTATTCGTGTCGCCAGATACTAATTGTCTCATACGTGTCGCCTGATACTAAATCTCTTATTAGTGTCACCGGATACTAATTGTCTTATTCGTATTGCCAGATACTAATTGTCTTATTCGTGTCATCGTATACTGATTGTATTATTCGTTTTGTCGGATATTGAATGTATTATTCGATTCGTCGGATACTGATTGTCTTATTCGTTTTGTCGATTACTGATTGTCTTATTCCTGTCGTCAGATATTAAGTGTCTTATTCGTGTCATCGGATACTAAATGTCTTAATCATGTTGTCGGATACTAATTGTCTCATTTTTGACTTCAGATACTAAAGGTCTTATTCATGTAGCCGGATACTATTTGTTTTATTCTTGTTGTCGCATACTAATACTCGTATTTGTGTCATCGGATACTAATTGTCTTATTCCTGTAGTCAAATACGAATTTTCATATTCGTGTCACCAGATACCAATTGTTTTATTCGTGTCATCGAATACCAATTGTCTTATTCGTGTCATCAGACACCAATTGTATTATTCATGTCGTCAGATACCAATTTTCTTATTTGTGTCATCAGATACCAATTGTCTTATTTGTGTCTTCGGATACCAATTGTCTTATTCGTGTCACCGGATACCAATTGATTTATTGGTGTCGTCAGATACTAATTGTCTTATTCTGTCGTCGGATACTAATTGTGGTATTCGTGTTGTTGGATACTAATTGTCTTATTCGTGTATTAGGATAGTAATTCGGATACTAAATGTCTTATTCGTGTCATTGGATACTAATTCTCTTATTCGTTTTCTCGGATACTAAAGGTCTTATTCGTGTTGTCAGATACTAATTTCTCATTCGTGTCGTCGGATATTAATTGTCTTATTCGTGTCATCGGATAGTATTTGTCTTAGCCATGTTGTCGGATACTAATTGTCTTATTAGTGACTTTGGTTACTAATTCGGATACTAATTGCCTTATTCATGTTGTCGGACACTAATTGTCTTATTTGTGTCGTCGGATACTAATTGTCTTATTCATGTCATCGGATCCTAATTGTCTTATTCTTGTCTCCTGATATTGTCTTATTCATGTCGCTGGATACTAATTGTCTTAGTCGTGTTACCGGATACTAATTGTCTTATTCGTGTCACCAGATACAAATTGTCTTACTCCTGTCGTCGGATACTGATTGTTTCCTTCGTGTCTCTGGATATTAACTGTCTTATTCGTGTCGCCGGATATTAATTGTCTTATACTTGTCACCGAATACTAATTTTCTGATTCGTGTCGTATACTAATTGTATTATAAGGGTCGCTGGATACTAATTGTCTTATTCGTGTCGCCCAATACTAATTGTCTTATTCATGTCCTCGGATACTAACTGTCTTATTCGTGTCGTCAGACACTAATTGTCTCATTCATGTTATCGGATACTAATGGTCTTATTCGTGTCATCGGATACTAACTGTCTTATTCGTTTTTCGGGTACTAATTGTTTTATTCATGTCATCGGATACTAATTGTCTTATTCATGTCGCCTGATGCTAGTTGTCTTATTCGTGTCACGGATACTAATTGCCTTATTCGTGACACCTGATACTAATTGTCTTATTCGTGTCGCCGGGTACTAATTGACTCATTTGTGCTGCCGGATACTAACTGTCTCATTCTTGTCGCCGGATATTGTCTCATTCGTGTCAATGGATACTATTTGTCTCATTCATGTCGTCAGATACTAATTGTCTTTTTCGTGTCATCAGATACTAATTGTCTTATTTGTGTCATAAGATACTAATGGTCTTATTCGTGTCATCAGATACTACTGGTCTTATTCGTGTCGTTGAATAATAATTGTCTTAAACTTGTCATCGGATAATAATTGGCTTATTGGTGTCGCTGGACTATTATTCTTATTCGTGTCGTCGGATACTAATTATCTTATTTGTGTCGTCAGTTACTAATTGTCTTATTTGTGTCGCCCGATACTAATTTCTTATTCGTGTCACCAGAAACTAATTGTCTTATTCGTGTCACTGGATACTAATTGTCTTACTCGTGTCACTGGATACTAATTGTCTTATTAGGTCGCCGGATACTAATTTTCTTATTCGAGTTGCTGGATAATAATTCTCTTATTCATGACGCTGGATTCTAATTGTCTTATTCGTGTCGCTGGCTAATAATTGTCTTCTTCATGTCGTCGGATACTGATTGTATTTTTTGTTATGTCAGATACTGATTGTATTATTCGTTTCGTCGGACACTGACTGTCTTATTCGTGTTTTCGGGTATTAAGTGTCTTATTCGTGTCATTGGATACTGATTGTCTTATTCGTTTAATCGGACACTGACTGTCTCATTCGTGTCTTCGGATATCAAGTGTCTTATTCGTGTCATCGTATACTAATTGTATTATTCGCGTCGTCGGATACTAATAGTCTTATTCGTGGTGTCGGATACTAATTGTCTTACTCGTGTCGTCAGATACTAATTGTCTTATTCGTGTTGCTGGATACTAATTTTCTTATTCGTGTCACCGGATACCAATTGTCTTATTTCTGTCACGGTATACTAATAGACTTGTTCGTAACATCGGATACTAATTGTCTCATTCGTGTTGTCAAATACTAATTGTCTTCTTTTTGTCCTCGGATACCAATTGTCTAATTCGTGTCATCGGATACCAATTGTCTTGTTTGTGTCGTCAGATACCAATTGTCTTCAATATGTCGTTGGATACCAATTGTCTTATTGTGCCATCGAATACCAATTGTCTTATTCGTGTCGCCGGATACCAATTGTCTTAATCGTTTCACCGGATACCAACTTTCATTTTCGTGTCGTCAGATACTAATTTTCGTATTCGTGTCGTCAGACACTAATTGTCGTATTTGAGTTATCTGATACTAATTGTCTTATTTGTGCCATCAGACACCAATTGTCGCATTCCTGTCGTCTGACACTAATTGTCTCATTCGTGTCGTCTGATACTAATTGTCTCATTCGTGTCCTCAGATACTAATTCGGACACTAAATGTCTTATTCATGTCGTTGAATCCTAATTGTCTTTTTTTGTCGTCAGATACTAAATGTCTTAATCATGTCATCGGATACTAATTGCCTTACTCATCTCGCCAGATACTAACTGTCTTAGTCATGTCGCCAATAGTAAATCTCTTATTCATGTCGTCATATACTAAATGTCTTATTCATTTCGTCAGATACTAATTGTCTTATACAGGTCGTCAGATACTAAATGTCTTATTCGTGTGGTCAAATACTAATTGTCTTATTCATTTCGCCGGATATTAATTTTCATAGTCGTGTCGCTGGATACTAATAGTCTTATTCGTGTCATTGGATACTAATTGTCTTACTCATGTTGCCGGATGCTATTTGTCTTATTTGGTCGCCGGATACTAATTTTCTTAGTCGTGTCGCCGGATACTGATAATCTTATTCGTGTCGCTGGATACTAATTGTTTTACTCGTGTTGCTGAATAGTAATTGCCTTATTCGTGTCGTTGGATACTGATTGTATTATTCGTTATGTCGGATACTGATTGTATTCGTTTCATCAGATACTTATTGTGTTATTCGTTTCATCGGATACTGATTGTCTTATTCGTGTCATCGGATATTAAGTGTCATATTCGTATCGTCGGATACTAATTTTCTTATTTGTGTCGTCGGATACTAATTGTATTATTAGTGTCATCAGATACTAAAAGTCTTCTTCGTGTTCTCTGATACTAATTGTCTTATTCGTGTCGCCAGATACTAATAGACTTATTCGTGACATCGGATACTAATTGTCTCATTCATGTCGTCGGATACCAATGGTCTTATTAGTGTCTTCGTATACTATTAGTCTTATTCGTGTCTTTGGATAGTAATTGTCTTATTCGTGTCGTCAGATACTATTTGTCTTATTCGTGTCTTTGGATACTAATTC
>NW_007142106.1:0-4256 GCF_000164805.1 Carlito syrichta | reverse complement strand
GTGTCGTCGGATACTAATTGTATTATTAGTGTCATCAGATACTAAAAGTCTTCTTCGTGTTCTCTGATACTAATTGTCTTATTCGTGTCGCCAGATACTAATAGACTTATTCGTGACATCGGATACTAATTGTCTCATTCATGTCGTCGGATACCAATGGTCTTATTAGTGTCTTCGTATACTATTAGTCTTATTCGTGTCTTTGGATAGTAATTGTCTTATTCGTGTCGTCAGATACTAATTGTCTTATTCGTGTCTTTGGATACTAATTCGTAAACTAAATGTCTTATACTTGTCATCGTATAGTAATTGTCTTATTCGTGTCGTCAGATACAAAATGTCTTATTCGTGTTGTCAGTTGCTAATTGTCTTATACGTGTCGTCAGATACTAAATGTCTTATTCGTGTCGTCGGATAGTAATTGTCTTATTCGTGTCGACGGATAGTAATTGTCTTAGTCATGTTGCCGGATACTAATTATCTTATTCGTGACGTCAGATACTAAATGTCTTATTCGTGTCGTTGAATACTAATTGTCTTATTCGTGTCACCGGATACTAATTGTCGTACTCGTGTCGCCGGATACTAATTGTCTTACTCTTGTCGCTGGATACTAATTGTCTTATTCGTGTTGCCGGATGCTAATTGTCTTATTCGTGTCTTCAGTACTGATTGTATTATTCGTTTGGTCAGATACAGATTGTATTATTTGATTCGTCAGATACTGATTGTCTTATTCATTGCGTTGATTATTGTCTTATGCTTGTCGTCAGATATTAAGTTTCTCATTCGTGTTGTCGGATACTAAATGTCTTATTTGTGTCGTCGGATACTAATTGTCACATTTTTGACGTTGGATACTAAAGGTCTTATTCGTGTAGACGGATACTATCTGTCTTATTCTTGTCGTCAGATACTATTCCTCGTATTCGTGTCATTGGATACTAGTTGTCTTATTCGTGTCGTCGAATAGCAATTGTCTTATTGGTGTCACCAGATACTAATTGTCTTATTCGTGTCGTCAGATACCAATTGTCTTATTCATGTCGTCAGATACCAAGTGTCTTATATGTGTCGTCGGATACCAATTGTCTTATTCGTGTTGCCGGATACCAATTGTCTTATTCGTGTCTCCGGATACCAATTGTCTTATTCTTGGCGCCGTATACTCATTCTCTTATTCGTGTCGTCGGATACTAATTGTCTTATTCGGGTCTTAGGATAGTAATTCGGATACTAAATGTCTTATTCTTGTCGTTGGATACTAATTTTCTTATTCGTATTCTCGGATACTAAATGTCTTTTCGTGTTGTCAGATACTAATTGTCTTATTCGTGTCATCAGATACTAATTGTCTCATTTGTGTCATCGGATATTAATTGTCATATTCGTGTCATCGGATAGTAATAGTTTTAGTCGTGTCGTCGGATAGTAATTGTATTATTGTCTTCGGATTCTAATTCACATACTAATTGCCTTATTCGTGTTGTTGGATACTAATTGTCTTATTCGTGTCTCCGGATCCTAATTGTCTTAGTCATGTCGACGGATACTAATTTTCTTATTCGTGTCACCAGATTGTAATCGTTTTAATCGTGTCATCGGATACTAATTGTCTTATTCATGTCGCAGGATACCAATTATCTTATTCGTGTCGTCAGTTACTAATTGTCTTATTTGTGTCGTTGGATACTAATTGACTTATTCGTGTCATCAGATACCAATTGTCTTATTCGTGGTGCTGGATACTACTTGTCTTTTTCGTGTCATTGGATACTAATTGTCTTATTTTTTTCGTCGCTTACAAATTGTCTTATTCGTGTCATTGGATACTAATTGTATTATTCGTGTTGTTGGAAACTAATTGTCTTATTCATGTCATCAGATATTTTTTGTCTTATTCGTGTTGTGGACACTAAATGTCTATTCGTGTCGTCGGATAACAATTCTCTTATTCGTGTTGTTGGATACTTATTGTCTTCTTCATGTCGTCGGATTGTAATTATCTTATTCGTGTCGCCGGATACTAATTGTCTTATTCGTTCGTCGGACAGTAAATGTCTTATTCTTGACATCCCATACTAATTGTCTTATTCGTGTCGTTGAATACGAAATGTCTTATTTGTGTCGTCGGATACTAATTGTCTTATTCATGTCTTCGGACACTAATTGTCTTATTCGTGTCATCAGAGACTAATTGTCTTATTCGTGTCGCCGGATTCTAATTGTCCTATTAGTTTCGTCGGATACTAATTGTCTTATACGTGTCATCGGATACTAATTGTCTTCTTCGTGTCATAGGATACTTATTGTAAAATCCTGTTGTGGGATAAGAAATTGTCTTATTCGTGTCATCAGATACTCATTGTCTTATTGGTGTGGTCGGATACTAATTTTCATATTCATGTCATCGAATACTCATTGTCTTATTCGTGTCGCCAGATACTATTTGTCTTATTCGTGTCTATGGATACTAATTGTCTTATTCGTGACATCGGATACTAATTTTCTTATTCGTTCCACCGGATACTAATTGTCTTTTTCGTATCGCCGGATACTAATTGTCTTGTTCGTGTCGCCAGAAAATAATTGTCTTAGTCATGTCGCCGGACACTAATTGTGTTATTCGTGTCGCTGGATACTAATTGTCTTATTCCTGTCATTGGATACTGATTGCCTTATTCGTGTCTTCGGATATTAATTGTTTTATTCATGTCGTCGGATACTAATTATCTTATTCTTGTAGCCGAATAATATTTTTCTGATTCGTGTCTGATACTAATTGTCTTATAAGTGTCACCGGATACTAATTGTCTTATTCATGTCAGCCGATACTAATTTTCTTATCCGTGTCGCCGGGTACTAATTGTCTTTTCCATGTCGTCGGATACTAATTCTCTTATTCATGTCGCCGGATACTAATTGCCTTATTCTTGTCTCCAGATACTAATTGTCTTATTTGTGTCGCCAGATACTAATTGTCTTACACTTGTCGCCAGGTACTCATTGTCTCATTCGTGTCGCTGGATACTAATTGTCATATTCATGTCGCTGGATACTAATTGTCTTACTCGTGTCGCTGGATACTAATTGTCTATTTCGAGCCATCGGATACTAATTTTCTTCGCGCCATCGGATACTAATTTTCTTATTCATGTCGCTGGATACTAATTGTCTTATTCTTGTCGTCGGATAGTAATTGTTTTATTCGTGTTGCCAGATACTAATTGTCTTATTCGTGTCCACAATTACTAATAGTATTAATCGTGTCACCGGATACTAATTTTCTTATTCGTGTCAATGGATACTAATCGTCTTAGTCGTGTCGCCAGATAATAATTGTCTTAGTCGTGTTACCAGATCCTATTGGTCCTATTCGTGTCGTCGGACACAAGTTGCCTTACTCCTGTCGTCGGATACTGATTGTTTTATTCGTGTCTCCGGATATTAATTGTCTTATTCGTGTCACCGGATATTAATTGTCTTATGCTTGTCGCCGAATACCAATTTTCTGGTGCGTGTCGGATACTAATTGTCTTATAAGGGTCACCGGATATGAATTGTCTTATTCGTGTCACCCAATACTAATTGTCTTATTCGTGTCACCGGATAATAATTGGCTTATTCGTGTCGTCGGTTACTAATTGTCTTATTTGTGTCGTCGGATACTAATTGATTTATTCATGTCATCGGATACCAATTGTCTTATTTGTGGTGCCGGATACTATTTGCCTTTTTCGTGTCGTTGGATACTAAATGTCTTAATCGTGACGTCAAATACCAATTGTTTTACTCGTGACGTCAGATACAAATTGTCTTATCCGTGTCATCGGATTTTGTCTTTTTCGTGTCGTGGATACTAAATGTCTTATTTGTGTCATCAGATACCAGTTCTCTTATTCGTGTCTTCTTCATGTCGTCGGATACTAATTTTCTTATTTGTGTCGCCAGATACTAATTGTCTTATTCGTGTAGCCAGATATTATTTGTCATATTCTTGTCGTCAGATACTAATTGACTTATTCGTGTCGTCGGATATTAAGTTTCATATTCGTGTCGTTGGATACTAATTTTCTTATTTGTGTCATCGGATACTAATTGTCTTATTCGTGTCGCCGGATACTAATTGTCTTATCCGGGTCGTCGGATACTAATGGACTTATTCGTGTCATCAGATACCAATTGTCTTATTCGTGGTGCTGGATACTATTTGTCTTTTTTGTGTTGTGGATACTAATTGTCTTATTCGTTTCGTC
>NW_007142105.1:0-601 GCF_000164805.1 Carlito syrichta | reverse complement strand
GGATACTGATTATATATCCGTTTCGTCATATACTGATTGTATTCGATTCGTCAGAAAACTGATTGTCTTAATTGTTCGTCTATTACTGATTGTCTTATTCATGTCGTCGGATATTTAGTGTCTTATTCGTGTCATTGAGTACTAAGTGTCTTACTCGTGTCAACGGATACTAATTTTTTTATTCGTGTCTTCAGATACTAATTCGTATACTAAATGTGTTATTCGTGTTGCCGGACACAAATTGTCTTATTCGAGTCGCCAGACACTAATTGTCTTGTTCGTGTCTCCGGGTATTAATTGTCTTATCCTTGTCACCGGATACTAATTGACTTATCCATGTCACCGGATACCAATTGTCTTTTCCATGTTGTCGGATACTAATTGTCTTATTCGTGTCGCCGGATACTAATTGTCTTATTCGTGTCGTGGCATAATAACTGTCTTATTCCTGTCGTCGTATATGAGTTGTCTTATTCGTGTCATCAGATACTAATTGTCTTATTCGTGTGCTCAGATACTAATTGTGTTATTCTTGTCACCGGATACTAATTGTCTTATTCGTGTCATGGCATAATAACTGTCTTATTCCTGTCGTCGTATA
>NW_007142104.1:0-999 GCF_000164805.1 Carlito syrichta | reverse complement strand
AGTAATTCTTATTCGTGTCATCAGATACTAGTTGTCTTATCATGACGTCGGACTAATATTCTTATTCGGGTCGTCAGACATTAATTGTCTTATTACTGTCATTGGAAACTAATTGTTTTATTTCTGTCACCACATACTAATTTTCATATTCACTTCGGCGGATTCTAATTCTTATTTGTGTCATCATATACTAATTGTCTTATTCGTGTCATCGGACACTAATTGTCTTATTCGTGTCGTTGGACACTAATTTTCTTATTCGTGTCATCAGACACTGTTTGTCTAATTCATGTCATCGGACACTAATTGTGTTATTCGTGTCATTGGATACTAATTGTCTTATTCGTGTCATCGGATACTAATTGTCTTATTCGTGTCGTCAGATACTAATTGTCTTATTCGTGTCGTCAGATACTAATTCTATTCATGTGCTCAGATACTAATTGTCTTATTCTTGTCATCGGATACTAATTGTCTCATTCGAGTCGTCGGATACTAATTGTCTCATTCGTGTCATCGGATATTAATTGTCTCATTCGTGTCGTCAGATATTAATTGTGTTATTCGTGTTGTCAGATATTAATTGTCTTATTGGTGTCGTCGGATACTAATTGTCTCATTAAGGTCATCGGATACTAATTGTCTTAATTTTGTCATCGGATACTAATTGTCTTATTCGTGCCATAAGTTGTTATTTGTCTCATTTGTGTCATTGGATACTAATTCTCTCAGTCGTGTAATCGGATGCTAATTGTCTCACTAAGGTCATCGGATACTAATTGTCTTAATTTTGTCGTCGGATACTGATTGTCTTATTCGTGCCATCAGTTATTATTTGTCTCGTTTGTGTTGTCAGATACTAATTCTCTCAATCGTGTAATCGGATACTAATTGTCTTATTCGTGTCGTCGGATACTGATTGTATTATTTGATTCATCCGATACTGATTGTCATATTCGTTTCATCGATTACTGATTGTCTTATTCATGTCATCGGATA
>NW_007142103.1:0-703 GCF_000164805.1 Carlito syrichta | reverse complement strand
TGTCGTATTCGTGTCGTCGGATACTGATTGTAATATTCGATTCATCAGATACTGATTGTTTTATTCGTTTCATCGATTACTGATTGTCTTATTCTTGTCGTCGGATACTAATTGTCTTATTCCTGTCGCCGGATACTAATTGTCTTATTCTTGTCGCCAGCTACTAATAGTCTTATTCTTGTAGCCGGATCCTAATTGTCTTATTCGTGTCGACGGATACTAATTGTCTTCTCCGTGTCATCGGATACTAATTGACTTATTCTTGTCATCAGATATTAATTGTCTTATTCGTGTCATCAGATTCTAATAACATTATTCTTGTCATCGGATACTAATGGGCTTCTTCATGTCGTCAGATACTAATTGTCTTATTCGTGTCATCGGATGCTAATTGTTTTATTCGTGACGTTGGACTAATTTTCTTTTTCGTGTGGTCTAATACTAATTATTTTATTCCTGTCGTGAGATACTAATTGTCTTATTCGTGTCTCTGGATACTAATTGTCTTATGCTTGTCATCGGATACTAATTGTCTAATTCGTGTCACCGGATACTAATTATCTTTTTCGTGTCATAGGATACTAATGGTTTATTCGGGTCGTCAGTTACTAATTGTCTTATTAGTGTCTTCGGATACAAATTTGGATACTAAATGTCTTATTCGTGTCGTCGGATACTAATTGCATTAATTCGTGTCGTCGGA
>NW_007142102.1:0-779 GCF_000164805.1 Carlito syrichta | reverse complement strand
TATTCCTGTCGCCGGATACTAATTGTCTTACTCTTGTCGCCAGATACTAATAGTCTTATTCTTGTACACGGATACTAATTGTCTTATTCGTGTCGATGGATACTAATTGTCTTCTCCGTGTCGTCGGATACTAATTGACTTATTCGTGTCATCAGATATTAATTGTCTTATTCGTGTCATCAGATTCTAATAACCTTATTCTTGTCATCGGATACTAATGGTCTTCTTCATGTCGTCAGATACTAATTGTCTTATTCGTGTCATCAGATACTAATTGTTTTATTCGTGACGTTGGACTAATTTTCTTTTTCGTGTGGTCTAATATTAATTATTTTATTCCTGTCGTGAGATACTAATTGTCTTATTCGTGTCTCTGGATACTAATTGTCTTATGCTTGTCATCAGATACTAATTGTCTAATTCGTGTCACCGGATACTAATTATCTTATTCGTGTCATCGGATACTAATGGTTTTATTCGGGTCGTCAGTTACTAATTGTCTTATTAGTTTCTTCGGATACAAATTTGGATACTAAATGTCTTATTCGTGTCGTCGGATACTAATTGCATTATTCGTGTCGTCGGATAGTAATTGTCTTAGTCGTGTCGTCGCATATTAATTGTGTTATTCGTGTCTTGGGATACTAAGTGTCTTATTCCTGTTGTAGAATACTAATTTTCTTTTTCGTGTCATTGGATACTAATTGTCTTATTCGTGTTGTCGGATACGAATTGTCACATTTGTTTCGACGGATTCTAATTCTTATTCGTGTTGTCAG
>NW_007142101.1:0-748 GCF_000164805.1 Carlito syrichta | reverse complement strand
AATACTAATTTTCTTTTTCGTGTCATCGGATACTAATTGTCTTATTCGTGTTGTCGGATACAAATTGTCATATTTGTTTCGACGGGTTCTAATTCTTATTCGTGTTGTCAGACACTAATTGTCTTATTTGTGTCATCGAACACTAATTTTCTCATTCTTTTCGTCTTACACTAATTGTATTATTCGTGCCATCAGACACTAATTGTCTTATTCGTGTCGTCGGATACTAATTGTCTTATTCGTGTCATCAGATACTAATTATCTTATTCCTGTCGTTGGATACTAATTGTCTTATTTGTGTCGTCGGATACTAAGTGTTGTATTCGTGTGCTCGGATACTAATTGTCTTATTCGTGTCATCGGATACTAATTGTCTTATTTGTGACGTTGGACTAATTTTTTTATTCGTGTCATCAGATACTAATTGTCTTATTCCTGTCATCGGAAACTAATTGTCTTTTTCGTGTCACCAGATACTACTTTTCATATTTGTTTCATCGTATTCTATTTCTTATTCATGTCGTTGGATACTTATTTTATTATTCGATTTGTCGGATACTGATTATCATCTTGGTTTCGTCGATTACTGATTGTTTTATTCGTGTCGTCGGATACTAAATGTCTTATTCGTGTTGCCTGATACTAATTGTCTTATTCGTGTCTCCGGATACTAATTGTCTTAGTCGTGTCGCCGGATACTAATTTTCTTATTCGTGTGATCGGATACTAATTGTCTTATTCGTGTCGG
>NW_007142100.1:0-1098 GCF_000164805.1 Carlito syrichta | reverse complement strand
AAAGTGAGGGTGTGACTCTCATAACTTTGGGGTGGTGGGGACGGCCAGATGACTCACGCCTGTATCCTTGGCACTCGGGGAGGTCAAGACGGGAATATGACCCCAAGCAGGCAGCCCATCTGACTCGGCAAAGAGCACCTTCTGCAAAGAAATACCAGGAAGACATCCCTCACCCAGGGACATTACTTCACCCCAAGACCGATTTTTTCTCACTCTAAAGCCATTCACCATTTGAACACACAATGGGCAGTTGAGAATCTGTGTATGATTTTGATGTTTTTGGAGACAGGGTCAGGCTCTGTGGCTAAGGCCAGGGCCCGTGGACATGACCATCGTTCTCCACCAGCTTCGATATGGCAGTCACCAGCAATCTTCCCACCTCAGCCTTAGGAATGACTGAGATGATGGGCACCTCGTCCCCAGGCTCCTGTATGGATGGGTGCACAGATGGGGTCTCCCTGTTTGGCCTGGGCTGGCCTTGAGGTCCTGGGCTACAGCCATCCTCCCAATTTGGCCTCCCAGAGCACTGGGATTGCAGGTGTGGGCCGCTGCTCCTGGCCTTCTCATTCGTTTTTGATGAAGAATTGAGACTGGACTCAGGGGTTTAACCTCATCATCCCAGTGCTTTCAGAGTTCAACGCCAGTGGCCAGCCTGAGCCCGTGGGTCCGAGACATGCCCGGGCACCTCAATGAGACCTCGCTTCTACCCACTGTCCCAAATGAGCCGGGCATGTTGGTGCATGCCTGTCGTTCTGGCTTCTCAGAAGGCCTGGGGGGGAAGGCTTCCTGGATCCCAGTGGGCTGAGGATGCGCTGGCCAGGAGCAAGTCACTGCCTTACCACTTGGGTGACAGAGTGAAACTCGGACTCAAAAAAAAATAAAAGGAAAGAAAAAAGATCACCCATTTGTGTATGGACTTGGGATCATCGTGAATAGACAGAAATTATTTGGGAAGGAGGCCCCAGGCTTGGGCTTAAAGTTCCCAAAAGATGGTGGATCAGAAGACAATCAGGCTGTGGTTTTGGGTGACCAAGTCAGGGGAACACTGGAGACCACAAGTTCAAGACCAGCCTCGGCCATATAGTGAGATCACACTGC
>NW_007142099.1:0-1179 GCF_000164805.1 Carlito syrichta | reverse complement strand
TCTGGCTTCTCAGAAGGCCTGGGGGGGAAGCTTCCTGGATCCCAGTGGGCTGAGGATGCTCTGGCCAGGAGCAAGTCACTGCCCTACCACTTGGGTGACAGAGTGAGACTCGGACTCAAAAAAAAATAAAAGGAAAGAAAAGAAGATCACCCATTTGTGTATGGAGTTGGGATCATCGTGAATAGACAGAAATCATTTGGGAGGGAGGCCCCAGTCTTGGGCTTAAAGTTCCCAAAAGATGGTGGATCAGAAGACAATCAGGCTGTGGTTTTGGGTGACCAAGTCAGGGGACCACTGGAGACCGCAAGTTCAAGACCAGCCTCGGCCATATAGTGAGATCACACTGCACCCCAGAATCCAAACACTGGAGTCATGCATGGTGGTGCCCACTGTCCCAGCTACAGGGGATGCAGTGGCTTCCATCCCAAGGTGTTCCTTTGCATCACCACTGGCAAAGAAACGTGGGAGTCCAGGCAGGGCACCATAGCTCATGGCAGTCAGCCCCATTCCTTGGTATGCCAACGCGGGAGGATTCCTGACCCCAGGTATCGGCAACAGGCCGGGTGACGTGGCCAGATCTCATCTCGGTGAGAGGTCCCCAAATTCAAGACAGGTGTGATGACCCCCAGAGTCCCGGCTGATCGGGGACCGAGGCTGGAGTACTGACTGAGCACTGTAGGTTCAGGCCATGATCGTGCTGCCACCCCACAGCCTGGCCGACAGAGACCCCAGTGACAAAAAAGACACCTCCCACATGTGTCAGGATGGGAGACCACAGCTTCCCAGGGCAAGGTCCACGTGGGCGGGGGACAATGGAGTGATCGGGAGAGGAAGGGACCTGCACCACTGCTCAATGCTGGCAGACAGGGTGACATGAACCTGTGCCAGTCGTGGCATTGCCAGGCTGTGTTGATCACTCTGTTCCCTTCCATCCCCCTAGCTCGGGACCATCTATTTTGTGAGCTCACACATGTCCTTGCTGTGGATTCCAAGTGTGGAGGGTGTAGGCAGGCCTTATGGGGCGTGTGGCTGAAGATGTGGGTTGGACATGCCTGGTGGCCAACTTTGAACCCTCTCAAAATTTCAGGCCAGAAAATGCCTTTTCCTCTCCGATCCTTAAAAGGTGACTTCTCAGGCTGGGTGGCAGGGGTGGTGGTGGTGGTGAATATTATTATTTTG
>NW_007142098.1:0-752 GCF_000164805.1 Carlito syrichta | reverse complement strand
TGTCCAAGGCTGGTGTTTAACCAACAGTCTCAGGCTGTCCACTCATCTGGAGCTCTGAAGGGCCGGGATACTGGACTGAGTCCCTGAGCCCGGCCAGAGATTGTGGTGTAGGTTGGTATTTTTATTCTGAGTTGGAGTCCTGCTCTGTTGCCCAGGCCAGAATTCAGTGGCCCACTCTTGGCCTCCACGGCCTCCACCAGCTGGGCTCTGGTGATCCTCTCACTGTGTCTTCCCAAGTAGGTGGAATGACTGTGTGAGCCACCATGATCAGCTAATATTTTATCTTCTTGTAGAGACAAGGTCTCGCCAAGGTGCCCGGGCTGGTCTGGAACCTGGGGTCTCATGCCATCCTCTCACCTCGGCCTCCCAGAGTGCCAAGATGACAGGTGTGAGCCCCTGCACCCAGCCTGCAGACCCCTCTCAGGGACCCACCACGAGGCCCACTACCTTCCAATGACCTGGTGTCAGAAGCCAAACTCTGAGGCCTTCATGTTGACAGGGTCTGGAAGACCAAAAACCCCAGGATGCAGGGCAACTCTGGGCAGCTATTGGCTCTGCTTCTACTAATCTTCTATGTTTGCCCTAGGTATCCGGTGAGTTGAGAGAAGAAAAAAAATTGTAGTCCCTTAAAAGAATCTATTAGCAGAAACATACAACTAGTGAAATGGAAATTTTTCTGCTGAGATATGACCCTACATTTGAGTTTTTCTATTCCACCTTTTGGTGCTTGAACCAACAACAATGATTAAAAA
>NW_007142097.1:0-721 GCF_000164805.1 Carlito syrichta | reverse complement strand
CCTTTAAAAGATCAAGGTGAAGAGGTTTTTTGTGGCTCACAGTAAGCATTATTGTAAGTTCGGAGTGAGGTGAGTGTGCAGGATAACATTTTTCTTTGGAAATAGAGGACAAAGAATCATTGAGTTTTAGAAATCATTTGTCTTACTACTTACATGCAAATGAGAAAATGAGGCCAGGACCGTATATCTTGATGCATCTTCATACTGTCAATACTTACAAGCCATAAGTGTAATTTGATCTAATATAAAGAGATATTCTCATAGACATCAGAGAAAAGATATTTACTCTCTTAAAGTGTAAATATTATAAGTTTATGTTTAGTAAATAATCAGATGCAGCTTTTAAAACTGAAGAAAGCTGTTTGCACATGGATCACACTATCAGAAGAACAGAAATGCTTGAATATTTGCACACTGGTTTTGCATACAGTGAAATTTGAAGGTTTATTTAGGCTATGTAAATTTGTCTGTTTTAATGAACAGAATTGTTTATAAAGTATTAACATTTGCTGTCCACACAATAAATTGTTATGTTGCCATGAGTGTTAATCTATTCTATCTTACCGAGAATGTAGGTATATGATGACCATATATATTGAGTAACATATGGAAGGATTTTTGTAGTGATCCTTTATTTGTAGGTCATATGTCCTTTTTTTTTTTTTTTAGGTATGTGTCATTTTGATTATTGTAATTAAGATTATAAAGGAGACCTAACCTT
>NW_007142096.1:0-884 GCF_000164805.1 Carlito syrichta | reverse complement strand
ATTTACTCTCTTAAAGTGTAAATATTATAAGTTTATGTTTAGTAAATAATCAGATGCAGCTTTTAAAACTGAAGAAAGCTGTTTGCACATGGATCACACTATCAGAAGAACAGAAATGCTTGAATATTTGCACACTGGTTTTGCATACAGTGAAATTTGAAGGTTTATTTAGGCTATGTAAATTTGTCTGTTTTAATGAACAGAATTGTTTATAAAGTATTAACATTTGCTGTCCACACAATAAATTGTTATGTTGCCATGAGTGTTAATCTATTCTATCTTACCGAGAATGTAGGTATATGATGACCATATACTATTGAGTAACATATGGAAGGATTTTTGTAGTGATCCTTTATTTGTAGGTCATATGTCCTTTTTTTTTTTTTTTAGGTATGTGTCATTTTGATTATTGTAATTAAGATTATAAAGGAGACCTAACCTTCTCAGTCCTGACTATTGTAAATACTTTTATATTAGGTTGGAATTTGACTCTGATGCCCGGGCTGGAATACAGTGGAAAATCCATGGTCACTGCAGCCTCAATGTGATAGTATCAGGCCATCTTTCTCCTTCAGCCTCCTGAGTAGCTGGTGCCACAAACATTTGCCATCATGCCCAGCCAACTATTGGATTCATTGTTAAGGCAAGGTCTCACCAAGTTGCTCAGGCTGAAAACCCTAGACTAAGGCAGTCTTCTGTACTTTGCCTCCCAAAGTGCTGGAATTATAGGCATGAGTCACCATGCCCAGTCTCTTGTTTCCTTTCTAGTCATCTGGCACTGTGTTGGAAGCACTTGTCTCTTCAAGTCATCTGCCTCTAACTCTTGTGGTGTGGGTGCTGGGCTCTGGAATATCTTCAACATTTATATCTTGATACCCTTCCCT
>NW_007142095.1:0-743 GCF_000164805.1 Carlito syrichta | reverse complement strand
TAAATGCATTGACAACAATCTCTAAAATATATTGTACATCATATTTGTACAGCATTGTTCACAGTGGGCAATATGTAGAAACAAACCAAATGTTTATTGATGGATATATAAAGAAAATGTAGTCTATTAATACAATTAAATATTATTCACTGTGTAAATGAAAGAAAGTCTTGTCATATACCACATCATGGATGAATCCTGGGGTATTATACTAAGTGAAATAAACCAGTCACAAAAAGACAAATTGTGCATGATTCCTCCTAATATGGGTATCCAAATTGCCTAGATTTAATTAATGAAAATAATATGGTGCTTGCTACATTGTAAGAGTGGGGAATGGAGTTGTTTCATGAACATAGAGCTTCAGTTTTTCAATGTAAAAAATTATAGAGACCTGTTGTACAACAGTGTGCATACAGTTAACACTATTGTATTATACTGTTAAAAGTGGTTAAGGTGGGGAAACCCTTTCGGGTCCTCTCCCACCATGGGAGCTTTTCTGTCCTCTCAATAAAGCCTGCTTTCTCAAAAAAAGTGGTTAATGTGGTAAATTTTATGTATGTTTGTACCGTAATAAAAATTTAATGTAAATATTTAAAAATTCTAATTAACTTTGTTCTTAGTTTTCAATTTAATGTGGACAATACTTTAGAAATTTAAATAGACTTGGCAATGTTAGGGGTTATGTCAGAGAGCAACCAGGTGACATTCAGTACGGAATAAAATTTTCCACAACAGTGGTT
>NW_007142094.1:0-8735 GCF_000164805.1 Carlito syrichta | reverse complement strand
GTTCGGGCTCCACATTTTATGACTTTAAGCCTTTAAAATTCCTTCTATTTATTAATACAAACAGTTTATAAATAAACACTTATACATATGTATAAAATGTATGCATGCATATACGAGGGGCACCCCCAAAATACTGGAATTATATTTTGAAGGGTGGGTACCTCGTTGTAAAGGATTAACCCACTATGTAAGTATTCTAGGGACCCATCAGCATCAGTGTACCAGCTAGTATTGTTGTGAGAGATTGACTTTAGGTTCAGTGAAATTTTTTTTGGAGATTCTTTCAGCAGGTTTGTACATTTCATGATGGAAGATTTAAAAATGCACCTGCCCACATTGTGCTGCATTTGTGGCAGTTTTTGACCAATAACATCATGGTCCCTATACCCAACCATCACTATTCACCACATCTCCCCCTCAATAACTTTATTTTCTTTCCCTGAATAAAAAAAGGCCTCAAAAACAAATGTTTAGCTGATGTGGAAGTGGTGAAAGAAAAAATGACAGAAGTACTAAAAGGCATCAAAATTGATGAGTTCATAAACTTTTTGAGCAGTGAAAATAGCATCTCAATAAGTGTATCGCATCAAATGGAGAGTACTTTGAAGATGACTGAAGTTTAAATGTGCAAGAATAAATGCACATTGCTTTATAAGTAAATTCTATTTTGGAGGTTTCTCACCTTTTATTTGTGTGTATAGATGTATAAACATAAATATGCATACAAACATATATATTTCACATATATGAATTTAAATTTTTAACCCTGTTAGCTCTTTAACTGATTTTAAAATTATGTAACTTCCTGAAATTTGTTTCATCATTGTACTACTCTAATAAATACAAAAAACACTGTAGGGTATAAACATTTGAAAATATTTAGTATGCATGGCCATTTGTTAGAAATTTAGATTTCAATTGTTTTTATTGATTGTTTAAAAAAAGTATACCTCTCTAATTTTGTGTTAATAAATGACTACTTTTTGAAATGTGATTTTTGAAAAAGAAATAACTGTCTTATGATATAAATATATTGCCATTTAATAAATAAATATATACATAATGAAGGCAAAACACCTTTATCTTAGCAGAATAGAACCAGTATATATAGCTCTAATAAATGGAAGATGTAGCATCATTATTATATCGTTTTGCATTGTTCTATGTATTTCAAATGTTTTTTCATAAATTTATGCAACATTATTTTAATAAAGATAAAAACTCCTTATTGTTTAGAAAAACTGAAACTTGAATTTTAAAATTAATATCCAGCATTACAAAAAATAAGGCATAAAATTAGCACTTTAATTTGGTCTGTGTGACTGTAAAATATAGACCTTAACACTTAACAGTATTTCTTTTCTTACAGCAAGCTAAGCTTTCTAAATCAAAAAACTTATACATTTATTTGAAATCTTGAAATATGCATATAGAAATATCTAAATTTTAGGTACTTGGAACAATTTATCAACCTTTAATTCAATACTTTGTTTAAAATAAATAATCTTGTAAGCCTCATGGTATTCACAAAGAAAATATCTTTAGAAGATACACAAAAGATAATGAACAGGAAAGTAAAACATATCAATAAAGAAACATAATGAAACACAAGGGAAAAAAGAAGGATAGGAAAAGAAAAATAAAATAGTTACATACATACAGATAACAATGAACAAAATTACAATAAGTCTATTCCTATCAGTAATTATATTAACTAATGGAATAAACTCCCCAATAAAAATATATAGAATATATGACTTAAATTCTATAGTATATGATTGTAACAGTAAATACCTACATTAAAAAATGAGAATGATCACAAATAAACTACTTGATTTTATACCTTAAGGAACTAAAAATGATAAAGAACAAACTAAACATGAAGTAAAGAGAAAGAAGAAAATAATGATTACAGCAAAAACAAATACATTTGAGAATAGAAACAAATAAAAATACAACTAAACTAAGAAGTTTTTTGACAAAAATCAATAAAATTGGCAAATCCTTGGCTATTAAAAGGAAAAAAGTATATTTAAATAGCAAAATTTTGAAATAAACAGGGCACATTTCAACTGATGTCACAGTAATGAAAAGGATACAGATGATTACTATGAACAATCATAAACCAACAAAATGGAAAGACTGCAAGAGTAGATACATTTATAGAAATATAAAACTTATCAAGATTGAGTAATAAATAAAAAATCTGAACAAGCTTATGACTAGTAAAAACAATTAAACAAAATCAAAGACTTACCAAATAAGAAAAGCCAAGGCCAGACAGCTTCACTGGATAACTCTACTAAACATATGAAAAATGATTTATGTCAAGCTTTTTCAAATTTTTTCAAAAAACTCAAGAGGACAAAATACTTTCAAATTCATTTATAGGACCAGTGTTACCCTGCTACCAATACCAAATAAATAAAATAATGAATATTGAGTCAAATGTTCTTAACAAATACTAGGAAACCAAATTTAAAACACATTTAAAAATCACACCCCATAAATAAAATCAAAATTTGCTTTTGGAATTCAAAGAAATTTCAATATATGAAAATCAATTAATGTATTACACTATATTAACAGCGAGAAAGACACAAACACATGAACATCTCAATTGAGGCAGAAACACATATGACAAATTTTGGCACTCTTTCGTGACAAAAACACTCCAAAAACTAAAAATAAAAGAAAGTCAGTCAACATAACAAAGGGCCTATATGACAAGCCTAAAACTAACATCATACTAAAGTGAAAGCTAAAAGTGTTTCAGGAAGAAGATTAACAAATCAAGGTTACCCACTCTTTCTATTTCTATTCATCATAATACTGGATACCCTTGTCAGGAGAATTGTACATGGAAACGAAATATATTTGTTTGCAGTGACATGATCTTATATATATACATATTAAAAACTCTTTAAATTCCACAAAAAGCCTACCAATACTAATTAATTCAGCAAGGGAGCAGGATACAAAAATCAACATGCAAAAATAAATTGCATTTCTATATAAAAGCAATAAACTATCTGAAAGGAAAATTAAGAAAATTATTTCACTTACCATAGAATCTAAAACAATAAAATAGTTTGGGATAAACTTAAGCAAATAGGCAAAAATATTGTACACAGAAACTATAAAATTAAAGAAATTAAAGAAGAGAAAATACAAAAAAAATAAAGAAATTAAAGAAGAGAAAATAATTAAAGGAAAGACATTTCATGTTCTTGAATTGAAAGACTTAATAATGTTAAAATGTCCACACTACCCAAAGCCATCTAAAAATTCAATTCATTCCCTATCAAAACCCTAATGACTTTTTTGTAGAAATAAAAAAGTACATCCTAAAATGTATATAAAATTACAATGGACCCTGAATTGTCAAAACAATCTAGAGAAAGAAGAACAAAGCTGGAAACTTAAGACATTCTGCTTTCAAAACCGTATATAAAGCTACAGAATCAAAACGGTTTGGTACTAGTTTATATATATAATTTTTTTCTCTGTAACAAATAGTACTGAGAAAACTGGATATCAATATGACAAATAATAAAGTTGGACACTTACTTTATACTACATTTAAAAATCAACTTTAAAAAAATTAAAGATCTAAATGAATGACCTAAAGTTAGAAAAGCACTATAAGAAAACATAGGGGAAAAGTTTTTTGACTTTTTGATTTGGGATAAAATACTTGCAAATCACGTATCTGTTATGATATTAGCATCTGAAATATATAAGTAGCTTTAATAACTCAAAAAATAGCACAGCTTTTTAAGTGAACAAAAAACTTGAATGTAGATTTCTACAAAGAATATATAAAATATGTCCAACAAGCATATGAAAAGATTCACATTACTTTTGCATTGTAAAAATGCAAACTAAAACCAGAAAGCCATATTACCTGATACTTGTTAAGATGGACATTATAAAAAAAAATTAGCAGATGTCAACAAGAATGTGGAGAAATTGGATTCTTTGTGCATTTCTGATGACTTTGTAAAATGGTACAGGTGGTATGGAAAACAGTATGAAGTATCCTAAAAAGCTTAAAGAAAAATTACCATTTGATTCATCAAGCCTACTTCTGAGTGTATATCTAAATGCATTGACAACAATCTCTAAAATATATTTGTACACTCATATTTGTTACAGCATTGTTCACAGTGGGCAATATGTAGAAACAAACCAAATGTTTATGATGGATATATAAAGAAAATGTAGTCTATTAATGCAATTAAATATTATTCACTGTGTAAACGAAAGAAAGTCTTGTCATATACCACATCATGGATGAATCCTGGGGTATTATACTAAGTGAAATAAACCAGTCACAAAAAGACAAATTGTGCATGATTCCTCCTAATATGGGTATCCAAATTGCCTAGCTTTAAATTAATGAAAATAATATGGTGCTTGCTACATGCTAAGAGTGGGGAATGGAGTTGTTTCATGAACATAGAGCTTCAGTTTTTCAATTAAAAAGTTCTAGAGACCTGTTGTACAACAGTGTGCATACAGTTAACACTATTGTACTAGACTGTTAAAAGTGGTTAAGGTGGGGAAACCCCTTCGGGTCCTCTCCCACCATGGGAGCTTTTCTGTCCTCTCAATAAAGCCTGCTTTCTCAAAAAAAAAGTGGTTAATGTGGTAAATTTTATGTATGTTTGTACCGTAATAAAAATTTAATGTAAATATTTTAAAATTCTAATTAACTTTGTTCTTAGTTTTCAATTTAATGTGGACAATACTTTAGAAATTTTAAATAGACTTGGCAATGTTAGGGGTTATGTCAGAGAGCAACCAGGTGACATTCAGTACTTGAATAAAATTTTCCACAACAGTGGTTCTGATCTTCATGTTTGCTGGTATAAACCTTTATTTTTTTTTTAAACGCTCAAGCTAGTACAGGAAATATACTAACCAAGCTCAAGGTACTGATATATAATATTTTAAAAGTATTTATTGTTCAGTGATGAGAAAATAATTGCTTAATTTGTAAGATTTTTTTCCAAACTGATGGAGTCTAAGCCACTGAGAAGTTGTCCTTGTCTCTTTTGAATACATATGGTGAAGCTCATAAACAGAAATTTTCACACATAAGGCAATCCGTTGGAATTATTCTTGATTGAATTTTTTCTCTCATACTGAATAGCAAATCAATGACAAAATTCTGTTGACTCTCCCTTCAAAAAGAAACTGGTTATGAACAGTTGCACCACTTCTCCATTTTTACTCTTGCTGTCCATTGTCTTCCCCCTTCATACATTTGTTTTCTAATTGCTCTGCTTTCTACAACCATTGCTTTCCTATAATTTATTCTTACTCAAAAAACACTATAATTCTTTCAAAATGTAAGTCATGCCATAATCTCTCTCTGGTCATGATTCCATTTTTATCTCATCATTGTATTGAATGGCCCAGAAGATTTTTCATTAATATTCTTATTGTTCACTTCCAATTTCTACCACAGGAAAACTTTCTGACTTAATTTTCTATCTGTACTCCGTTCTCATTAGCCTTCTTACTATAGCTAATTGTAATCTTCCAAATGCCTATCCTAAGTGTATTGGCGGTATTTCATTTTTGTGTCTGGAATGCCTTTCTCTGGAAATCAGCATCCCTTAAACCATTCATTTTCTCTAGTTGCTGTTCAAATGTCATCTCCTCAGTGAAATGACTATTCTATTTATAAATGCAATCATATCCTTACAGTTTCTACTCTACATTATTATCATTTTACTCCATACAATTTATGACCTTCAACTTATAATTATATAATATCTTTTGTTTATCCTCATGCCTCAACCTAAGATTTATATAATCCACGACCTTTGTTTTGTACATTGATGAATAAAAATTACATACATTTAATTTTCTCATGTACAGAACAATCCTCAGCACACCAATAGGTACTCTATAAATATTTATTGAATTTCACAAATTTTGTGACATAGAAGGATTGGTGGACACAGTGACATGAGGATCTTGAAGCAAGTTTTGATATTCATCAATTAATAATTTAACAATTGAGAAATATTGCTATCAGAATAGGGATGATTAACTAGTTAAGCATCCTGTTTTCCTGAGAAAGAAGCAGATTGCTCAGTTTAATATTCAGTAAATAAATTTGGGGGAGATTACCAAGGCAAATATTGAATACTTACTAATTTGTAATCAAATTCTCCTGAAAAAAGAATTCCTGGAATTTTTACACTTCCTATTTTTTCCTGAAGGTTCAAATTATTTCTCAGTATCAATCCTTTTAATCATGCATTGCAAGGGTTAAAAATATTTATATATTTTCTTTGTATCTGGTAATTTACATGCATGATTTTATTTAACTCTCCAAACCAAAACAGTGAGGTAGAATATTATCTGTGATAAAAAGATTTGGAAATTAGGGTCTAATTATTGCTCTCATGTTTTTACAGCAAGGAATTATAAAAATTCAGACTTAAACATAAAATTTTATAATACTGGGGTCAAGAGATCATAAAAATTCATAAATAATATTTTAGGATTGGGAATCAGACAGAAATAGATATGAAAATTGGTTCTGGTTATTATAAGCTTTATAAGTTATTTAATCTTTTAAAAATCAATTTCCACATCTATAATGTAATTGTGGAGTCTACCTTATGAGTTTTCTAGGATGATTGAGTTAACCACTTAATGCATACTCTGTCATATAATCAATGCTCAATGCATATAATCTTCTTCTAGTATTAGCATTAGACTCAAGCATATACTATGTACACTAAGCTGTCTGGATGAACCATTATACATTAACTTCCTGTTTTTCACTTACTTGAATAAAGGCCCTAAATTAAAAAAGAACAAAGCATAAAAACTGTATACATATATCTGCAGAACAAAGACTTCAATAAGAACATATGTCACAAGACCCTACACATACACACTTTTAGTTATAAACAGCCTTAGGCAAAATATACATAGGCCATCACACCTTAGGACCACATGCCCAGGTATAGTCTGGCTTATTTTATTTGGTTGGGCTTTATCTTGTAACAATGTTTGTGTTTACCAATCATTATATCAATATTTGCAGTAGTATCTCAAGATACCATAATTTATACATGTTTAGTCAAAGTTGTGACTTTATAAGAAAATTTTCTACATGATCCAAAGTTATTGAATAATGAATAACTGCTTCTCCACAATTCATATTTTACAAGAGGTTCTTGGAAGAATTCTTACTTGCTTCTTGATCTATATACTGGTGAAGCTGAAATAATTACAGAAGGGATATTAAACTAAGCAAAACTATTTGATAATGCTGTTATATTAAATGCATGGAGGAAGTAAAGAACACTTATAGGATAATATCAGGGGGAATGGCAAAGTAATCCAAAAATCCTCTCTTCAACATGAGAATGACAAAAAACAATTGTCCAAACTTACTTTTTCAGAACCTGGAAACTAACCTAAATCCCATAATAATTTAAGGAGCATTTATTCAAGAAAAATGAGTGACTCAATAAGAACAGGATGCTTTGTAGCATTTAACTAGAACTTTACCCATCTTCCATTCATCAGTCCTACAATAAACTTGAAAGTTTACTGATCTGAAACCATGATGAGGACTAACTGCCTAGAAGTCACTGAAAGAGGCAAAAGCAAATGGGCTTCCCCACAGCCCTACTCCTGAGAATTGTCATTACTTGACCTGTCTGGCAGTTTTCTGGAATACCCTACTCACAAGAAATGTCTTTTCATTTTACCTGCTTTAAAGCTCCCATGATACACAGCCTGTTTACAATGGTGCTTGTCAAAAACAACCAGCAGAACTTGTCTGATATTGTGCCTACCCGAGACAGTGAAAATACTTGAGGGGCAAACAACAATGTCAGCAAAAATCTTCAAAGGAAAATCTGGTAAATGAGATGTCCATGTGGGATAGAGGCCGTTGAGACACACTTTATCAACAAGGGTACCTGCATAATGAACATTTGTATACCTAATCCTGAATTGTACCCCATGTCTTTACAATTAAACAATTTTAAAAAAGCAAAGACAAATTAGAGGAAATCAACAAGGGCATGCACATGAGTAAAGCTGTATGCATATACAGAAAAGACCTGAGAAAGGCCCAAGTACTCAGCTCGAGCTAACCTTGTCTCTGCACAAGCTGAAAGTAAAAGCTAAGAAAGAATTGAAGACTAACTTCTCATCTGAGCATTAATACCCTCAACACAAAAAGAGACCCTTTCCAGAAAGTATAAGAGACTTATTCATTCTAGATATTGAAGAAAGACTCCTTTCAATCATTAGCTGACCATGAAGCTAAACGAGCAGAAACTTAAGTGTTATATATGACAAAGAATACACAAGGTACAGAACAAGCACAGCAAGTGACTTAAAACCGACACAATCTCTGAAAAGAAGAAATAGCGTAAGTTCAAGAATTGTCATAACATATTATTTAAAATATCCAGGTTTCAACAAGAAATAATGAAACATGAAAAGAAACTAGAATGTATGGTCCATACACAGGAACAATCCCAGAACTTTGGGAGGCTGAGGTGAGTGGGTTGCCTGAGCCTGTGACTTCGAGACCCACCTGGGCAACTTTGCGAGGCCTCATCTCTACAATAAATCAAAAATTAGCCGGGCATGGTAGCGCGTGCCTGTAGTTCCAGCTATTTGGAAGGCTGAGGTGGAAGGATCACCAGAGCCCAGCAGGTCGAGGCTGTGGTGGCTGGGAGCAG
>NW_007142093.1:0-794 GCF_000164805.1 Carlito syrichta | reverse complement strand
GCTGTTACCTTTGTTACAGGTTCTAAACACTGATTATTATTTAACCAACACCAGATGGCCTGTTGATTTTCCTGACTGAGGTATGCTATAACCTCAATTCTTTTTCTTCCTTGGCAAGGGGCTGAGTATTTTCCTGTATAATATGACGCTCATTAGATAAATCCTCCTTCGAACTTCTGATTTCTTTTTAACACTTTCCAAGATGCTCTATAGGTTTTTGGGATTGAGGTCTCATGTAACCCAGTTTCCTTATTCTTTCTTATCAAAAGGTCATGTTGTTACCTGTAAATAAGGACTTCATTTCCCAGATTCATGCTCAAAAACACCATGATTCGTGTTTAGCCCATAGCAAGATGACCTTAAGCTTTTTTGGGATTGAGGACCCGAGTAACACAGATTTCTTATTCTTATTTGCATTAGGCAGTAAAGTTTCCTGTATGTGAGGACTTCCATTACCCAGATTCCTGCTTCAAAAACCTGATTCGTGGTTAACTCTTAGGAAGACGGCCTGTAAGTTTGGGATTGAGGACTTATATAAGGAAGATTCCTTATACTACCTTAGCAATATGCCGTGTAGTTTCCTGTATATGTTGACCTCCATTACCCAGCTTCCTGCTTCACTCTGCAGGGTGCTGAGACAGTTCCTGGTGACCGAGAATTCCAGTTTTTTGGATATCAAGAGAAAGACGTCCATAACGTTCTTTGGGAACTGGAATCCAAGATTACTGGCTCCCCTTCACAAGACCCTCCCAAAATGTGGAATATTCCAATCCCAAAACCGAATTCCTACCTGG
>NW_007142092.1:0-807 GCF_000164805.1 Carlito syrichta | reverse complement strand
AAGTGAGCTGGAAAGAGACACTGAAAGGGTAACCAAGCTCCGTTTTCAGTCCAAAAAAAGTACGTGAATCATGACCTAAGACCATCTCACCTATCAGCAAAGATATCTCAGGGCAATGCTTTCTCTATTTGTCATGACTTATTTCTCCTGCTGCTGCTTTCTTGTTTTCTACAAAATGTGCAGAAAGCAGAGATATTTAAGAGATGAGGTCTCGCGATGTTCCCCAGGCTCTTCTTGAACTCCTGGGATCAAGTGATCCTTCCACCTTGGTTTCACAAAGTGCTGGGGTTATAGCCACAGCACCAGCCTTATGTAACTATCTTTATGCCACTCTTTTTGAATCAGTCTCTTAGATAGATCTCCCTAAGTCACACCCAACTTACCTGCTTTAAAAGGTGGAGTTCTGGAAGAAGGGTAGGAGTCATCAAGTCTTCTTTGGTTTGTTCATACCATTGAGTGCCCTTTAAAAATGTAAAAGTACAGTCACAGTTCACTAGGTAAACAGTGGAATCCGAAAAGAAGAAACATCTCCACTCTATACCTCCCCTTTCCCGCAGAATGTAGAGACTGTGAAATGGCATAAAAGCCTCTCTGATACCAAAATCTTTTTCTTTTCTCCAGAGTTTGGTCCAATATGCTTTTTTAAAATTATATAATCAATATTTTTTATTATGTTATTGTGGGATACAGTTAAGGGTTAGATATACAAATATGCTTCGCTCAGGAACCCTTGTTGATAAGAGGTATCTCCCCGTCCCCATACAGATATTTACTAACATTAATCCCACGTCGCTTCCCCTCCCCCCC
>NW_007142091.1:0-378 GCF_000164805.1 Carlito syrichta | reverse complement strand
GAAATGGCATAAAAAGCCTCTCTGATACCAAAATCTTTTTCTTTTCTCCAGAGTTTGGTCCAATATGCTTTTTTAAAATTATATAATCAATATTTTTTATTATGTTATTGTGGGATACAGTTAAGGGTTAGATATACAAATATGCTTCGCTCAGGAACCCTTGTTGATAAGAGGTATCTCCCCGTCCCCATACAGATATTTACTAACATTAATCCCACGTCGCTTCCCCTCCCCCCCATAATTTCCCACCACTGTCAGTCATTTTCTTATGGTAAATGTCACAGAAACAAAGATCTGAGTATCACATGTTCTCACTCATATAGTGGATCTTGATCATCCAACGTATTACCATAAGAAAATGACTGACGGCACTCAAGA
>NW_007142090.1:0-869 GCF_000164805.1 Carlito syrichta | reverse complement strand
TTTTTATTCTTTACATCTGAATTTTTTTCTTCTTCTTTGGGGATATGGAAAGGGATTATCTTCTATATGTTTCCTTTGAGTGATAGATAAAATGTTTTAATATGATGTCTGTTCTTTTGATACACTCCTGGTACTTTGTGTTGGAATGGCTTTAGGCCACACCTCTGACCTAGACCTGAAGTGATAATAGAAAGTATCAGTTCAACTCTAAGACAGGGCCAGTCAGGGAATAGGTGGAAACTGTCCTGGAGGTTTGCGTCCCCCCTTGCTGTGTTTCTGATCCCTGTGATGATTAGACTTACAAAGTTTACAACAAATTACACTCTGTCTTGGACCTAATATGTGGAGACGCCATCATGGATAGTTTGCCTTGTTTATTTGCATTCTGTCATACATTTATAGTCCTATGTGTTAAGGAAAACTGGAAGAAAGAGGTACTTCAGTGCAGAAGAAACGTGATGGGTGAGAGAAACTTCACTTTGGTAGGAGTAGGCTGGTGTTTGCTGGGTTGTATTCCAGTGTTTCTCATAAATGTGCCTGAATCACCACCAGCAGCATTTGTATTTGTTAGGAATGTGCAGACCTACTGAATCAGAATTTCTGGGAGTGAGCCTAATAATCTGTGTTTTAACAAGAGTCCCAGTGTTCCTGGTGGATGCAAAAATTTGAGAAGCACTGCTCTCTATTAGTGATCTCTGATGCGGTGACGTCTTGCTGATTGTGCCTGTGTATGTTTATGACGGGGAAAGCACTGAGAAAGTATTTTCCAGGTGGTTAGGATATATGTAAGATTTTCTTGTGATAATCTCTTGGGTCATTTTCTCAAACCATGGCCTAAGCCTTTTCCAACGTTGTCCAATACAGTAGCC
>NW_007142089.1:0-718 GCF_000164805.1 Carlito syrichta | reverse complement strand
TGCCTATCGAAGTTGGACTGTATAAAAAAATGTGGTACATATACACAATGAAATATTATGCATCCATAAAGAATGACAAATATATGGACTTTTACAGCAACATGGATGGATTTGCAGTCGATCACACTCAATGATTTATCACAGAAACAAAAGAACAGAGTCCCATATGTTCTCACTCATAAAAGGACCTTGAACAATTATAATGGTATAAGAAAGTGATTGGCAGTAATGGTAAACTGTTGGTGGGGGGTGGGATTGGCAGCTGGGGGAAACTGCTAGGGGAGGGAGGGTCATACCTCATTAACAAGGGTACCAGCATGATCAATGTTTGTCTACCTAACCCTGAGTTGTACCCCACATCTTTACAATAAAAAAAATTTTTAAAAGAAAGAACCCACTTTAAGTGCACAATCTGTTTGAGTTTATAGTTCAGTCTTTTGCATTGCAAAGATATCAGTATTTAAAATGTAAACACATTCCCATTCAACTAAACAATTGCTAAGCACATACTTATACCTGGAAAGACAACCATGTGTACTCTGAGTGGTAACAGGTTAACTCTAAATGGGTTTTTACTCAAAAGCCTCATAGGCTTGGCATTATCTTGATACCATACTTCTTGCTGTGGCCAAAGAGTCATGTCAATGTCCCAGTGTTGACTGGTATCAGATTTCAGACTCATCAGCTGCCTAAGTAAAAAAAAGGATATAAAGCGAAG
>NW_007142088.1:0-737 GCF_000164805.1 Carlito syrichta | reverse complement strand
TTCAGTCAGCTACTTAAGTCTGCTACCTAACTAGATAGCTAATTATTAAATCAGCTAGATATCAGCTAGTTAAATAGTTAGCTAAATATGAATTCAGGTAGTTAAGTCAGCTAGCTATCGAGTTAAGTTGGTCAGTTAAGTCAGTTAGCTAAGTAGTTAAGTCACCTAGCTAAGTCAACTAGTTAAGTCAGCTTTCTAATTTAGTCAGCTGTTTAAGACAGCTAGCTAGGTAGTTAGCTAATGGGTTAAGTCAGCAGGTTGTCAGGTAGCTAGCTAGCTAACAAACGGGTTAAGTCAGTTGATTGTGTCAGCTAGCTAGCTAGTTAGCAAATGGGTTGAGTCAACTGCTTGAGTAGGCTAGCTAGATAGATAGCTAACGAGTTAAGTCAGTTGCATTAGTCAGCTAGCTAGCTAGTTAGCTAAAGAGTTAAGTCAACTGGTTGAGTCAGCTAGCTAGCTCATTAGCTAACAAGTTAAGTCAGATGATTAAGTCAGCTAACTAGCATGTTATATAACGAGTAAATTAACTAGTTAGCTAGTTGGATAAGTCAGCTAACTAACTAGTCAACTAACTATTTAATTCCACTTGTTAGATAGGTAGTTAGCTGGTTAGCTTACTATTTAAGTCAGCCAGCTAGTTAGACAGCTAGTTAGTTAATTAATGATTAAATCAGCTGACTAGATAGGTAGTTAGCTAGTTAAGTCAGTTAGATAAGTCAGCAGGGTATCCAGCTGAG
>NW_007142087.1:0-755 GCF_000164805.1 Carlito syrichta | reverse complement strand
GATTCTTTTTTTATCCCATAGCAAGACATCCTGAGAATTTTTCAGATTTGGTACTAGTGTATCACAGATTCCATATTCTTCCTTAGTGAGGGGCCATGTAATTTGATGTATATGAGATCTCCCTTTCCCCAGAACCCTGTTAGGAAACCTGAATCTTGTTTAGCCCTTAGCAAGATGTCATGTAGATATTGTGACAGAGGAACCGTGTAAAACAGGTTTCTTATTTCTCCTTAGCAAGAGATCGTGTAGATTCTGTATATGAGGACTGCTATTACCTATGTTGCAGCTTCTAAACCCTGATTCTTGTTGAGCCCACAGCAGATGGCCTGTTGATTTTTAGAACTGAGGACTGCTATAAACCCAATTCTTTTTCTTCCTTGGCAAGGGTCTGTGTA
Organism: Carlito syrichta; assembly: GCF_000164805.1. Lineage (NCBI taxonomy): Eukaryota > Metazoa > Chordata > Mammalia > Primates > Tarsiidae > Carlito > Carlito syrichta. Next base: position 360 of record NW_007142087.1, on the reverse strand, counting down.
TTTTCCTGTATAAGAACTCTCATTACATAGATCCTGCTTCGAAACTCTAATTCTTTTTTAGCCCTTTCCAAGATGCCCTGTAGATTTTTGGGATTGAGTTCTCGTGTAACCTAGATTCCTTATTCTTTCTTAGCACAAGGTCATGTTGTTGCCTGTATATAAGGACTCCATTTCCCCCAGATTCATGCTAAACACACCCTGATTCGTGTTTAGCCCATAGCAAGACGACCTGAAGTATTTTTGGGATTGAGGACAGGAGTAACGAAGATTCCTTATTCTTTCTTAGCAATAGGCAGTGAAGTTTTCTGTATGTGAGGACTCCCATTACCCAGATTCCTACTTCAAATCCTGATTCGTGGT
>NW_007142086.1:0-741 GCF_000164805.1 Carlito syrichta | reverse complement strand
CAGATTCCTTATTCTTCCTTAGTGAGGGGCCATGTAATTTGATGTATATGGATCTCCCTTTCCACAGAACCCTGTTTAGAAACCCTGAATCTTGTTTACCCTTAGCAAGATGTCATGTAGATATTGTGACAGAGGAACCGTGTAAAACAGGTTTCTTATTTCTCCTTAGCAAGAGATCGTGTAGATTCTGTATATGAGGACTGCTATTACCTATGTTGCAGCTTCTAAACCCTGATTCTTGTTGAGCCCACAGCAGATGGCCTGTTGATTTTTAGAACTGAGGACTGCTATAAACCCAATTCTTTTTCTTCCTTGGCAAGGGTCTGTGTATTTTCCTGTATAAGAACTCTCATTACATAGATCCTGCTTCGAAACTCTGATTCTTTTTTAGCCCTTTCCAAGATGTCCTGTAGATTTTTGGGATTGAGTTCTTATGTAACCTAGATTCCTTATTCTTTCTTAGCACAAGGTCATGTTGTTGTCTGTATATAAGGACTCCATTTCCCCAGATTCATGCTAAACACACCCTGATTCGTGTTTAGCCCATAGCAAGACGACCTGAAGTATTTTTGGGATTGAGGACAGGAGTAACACAGATTCCTTATTCTTACTTAGCAATAGGCAGTGAAGTTTTCTGTATGTGAGGACTCCCATTACCCAGATTCCTACTTCAAATCCTGATTCGTGGTTACCTCTTAGGAAGATGGCCTGTAGTTTTTTGGATTGAAGACGCATGTAACC
>NW_007142085.1:0-5033 GCF_000164805.1 Carlito syrichta | reverse complement strand
ACTGTTTGTGAGAGATTGTACTTCCAGGATTCAGAGGTGCTAAATGGGGAGGGAGAGGGACACCACACAAACACCCTCACAAGGAGAGTAGGAGTTGTGGTCTGGATGCCAAGAGAAGGAAGACACAAGCTCAACATCCCGCAGGGAGACTTGGGTTAAGGGTGGGGGCTTCCAAACTTCATAGCCAATAGGACTAGGATGGGTGGGCACACATTCAAAGTGACCCAAGAAGCCAGGACCTGTCCAAGGCATCTTGTTTTGCTCTGTCATGTTTAGTTTCATAGCTGTTTTGGATGGGACATTTTATTATAGAGCTTCTCACAGGACAAATAATGGCAGTGACCAGACAGAAGCCATCTGTCTCTTCACCTCTATCTTCCTATGGGAATGACTGACTTCCTCACAGAATTTCTGATAACTGCAGGTTCCCAGGGACATCACAGTCAAGTATGAAACAAATTGTCTGGTCCTGTAAAAAGCTGACTGTTGTCAGGAAGTTCAACCCTCTCTGTCCCTTGAGGGTTTAACATTTTCTTCAGTTCTCTGGAAACAGTGGCTCCCACCTCCAACTTCAGCACTTTCAGAGGCTGAGGTGGGAGGAGTGCTTGCGCTCACAAGTTCGAGACCAGTCCAGGCAACACCACAAGATCTTGACCTCCTTGTCGCTACAAAATATTGAAAAATTAGCTGTTTCCAAACAACAACAGCAACAAAAAACCTGGGCTGATACACCGTGTCCTACAGTCCCCAAAACACTAAAAGCACCTTTCACAGCTGAAGAAGATGATGGAGCACATTATGGCCTGTGTTTTTTATCTATAAGATTAAAATATAGGATAAAAAAATCTTACATTGAGTTTTTTAACATGTGAAGAAAAATCAAGAATGATGAAACAGACTGAATTGTTAAAATCTGTTTCCAAACTCCTTTAGACCCTTTTAGCAAACGGCAACGACTCAATATCTTTTTAAATGCCTTCGGAAGGAACATTTCCAATGATTGTCAGCAATGCACCAGGAGTTAAGCTTGGCTTTCAACTCTTCTATAGCTGATATCCAGTGTACATGGAGAAAAGTGTAAATTGGACAACATGTAAATACGTACATGGTTCAAAAATAAACTTGGAAACAGTCAGTGAGTGCTTAATCTATGGGAAGAGTTTTGCATGCATTATTGAAACTAGAAAGTAGTGAGGCCGAGGATTCCTTTGTCTGTGGGCCTGTAGTTTATGTGTCAAGATGCTACTAGTATCCTTTTAGGTGATGTGGGTGTTTTGGAAGCCCTTAATTGCTAATTATACAAGAGGGACCAAAACAAAATCTGGAATTTCTTTTGGAGGGCAGACCCTTTGTACTACAGGCTTCCTCCACTAGGCAAGTGTTCTAGGAGCCCATTAACATCAGTGTTCCAGCTAGCACAGAACCCAGGTTTTAAGAAGGAGCCAATTGCTTGTCCATGGGCTCCGTATACTCAGATGTTCCCTGGGGGTCACACCCTGCCGATAATAGAGCCAAAGAAATAATACTCGCATGCATTTATTTAGCACTTTATATCCAACAGAGCTCTCTGATAGTCATTTTCATATGAGGTCTCTGCTGCTCACCTATTAAGGCTGTGGGGGTGGGTACTGTTACTCACAGAAGAAGGAGGCAGAAGATTTGGGCAGCTTGCCCCAGGTTCCAGGCAGAATTAGGATGAAAATTCCACTTCCTGAAGTCATACTCATACCCTGCATGAAAGAAAGACAAAACTTGAACCCACAAGAAATTGAAAAATGGGATGAATAAAAAGTTCTTACACATGATCTCCCTTGACAACTTCCTTTTCCTTTGACTCTTAAAGAAATTGGGAAGTTAGGTTGAGATGCTAGGAGTGGGATGAAGGGGATGTATTCAGAGGGATGTTTTGGGGGGGTCAAGAGGAGAAGGAAACAGGGATGTCTGGAGAGATGAGGGAGAGCTGTGACCAGAGGCGAGGTCCATCTCATCAACATGATCACTTTTTTTTAAACTTGCAAGGGTGAAGATGGACTCACAGAACAAAATTCATTTCTATAATTCTGAGACAAACTCTAGAAATGCAAGAGTTGGAAGTGGCTGTTGATGGACTCTAATCCAATCCACCTAACATTCCTCATGAGGAAGTAGTGTTTATGGAGGTAAAGTCAATCTCCAAAGTCATTTCCAACCAACAATGCATGTTAAAGACCTCGACCCCAAGAACAACGGGAGAGCATGAGGTCATTTCACAACAGAGACAAATCTGGAGTTGAGTCTCCTCTGTCACATTACACCCCACTGTACTTCTGCCAAAATTAAGGAATGGCTTCTTTCTGAAGTTTGGGTGAAATGGACGATTTATTGATGCAGCAGAGAGGAAAGCAAGGAAATGAGAAGAGTAGATGGCAAATTCCTGTGAGACAGAAAGAACAGGGAACAGGCGAGTGTATAAACAAAGTGGCAGGTATTCCCAGTCACTGTGGCCGAGCAGCCTGCCAATGAGAGGGAGGACTAGGTATTTGAATAGGCGGTTCGGCTGAGATGGAGGCTTGAAAGGAGCCAGATAGACCATCAAAGGGAAGCTGCAGAGCCTCAAGCCGGGTGTCAGACAGGGCATGTCGGAGGCTTTCAGGGGAAGCATCACCTGTCAGCATGAGTACTTGGGGACTACACCTGGACCAAAACTCCCAACCTCCTTTCCAATTCTACCCTCAGTTAAGCATTGATTCACTCATTAAATACTTGTTGAGCATGTACTGCGTGCCAGTCCTGTAGATTTAGCAGCATAGTTACCAAGTCAGTCTAGATCATACACTTGTAGAGATTACGGTCAAGTGGAGGATGCAGTCATTAATCATATAGCTATGGCTGGCTGCAGTGGCTCAGTCTATAATCCTAGTACTTTGGGAGACCGAGGTTTGAGGACTGCCTCTCACCTCCGGGGTTCGAGACCAGCCTGGGCAACTTGGTGGATCCTCGTCACGACAGTAAATCAAAAAATAAACCAAGTGTGGTGGTGCATGCCTGTAGTTCCAGTAACCTGGAAGGCTGAGGTGGAATGATCACCTAAGCCCAGCAAGTGGAGGCTATGATGGCCATTAGGGTGCCACTGCGCTCTGTGCTCCAGCCTTGGCGATGGAGTGACATTCTAACTAATATATATATATATATATATATATATATATATATATATATATATATGTAACTGTTTAGTGGCGAGGGTAGAAAGCACCGAAAAGGAAGCATGAAAAAAGTTGGTCTGACTGAACCAGAGCACATGGGCACGGGGAGTCAGGGAGACTTCCCTGGTGAGGTGGCATTTAAGAAGGACTTAATGAACATGTGAATCTTAGCCAGTGACACAGGCCACAGTGTCCCTGCAGAAGGAAAGGCCCTGCATATGAGGGACTCCACTCACTGACCACTGGACAGTGGGTCAGGGTGGCTGGAACATAGGAAGAGAAGGGAAAGGAGGCTGGCAATGACCTTTTGCATTAGAGGTGTCACACTGACTTCAGAGCAATGAGAACACATCAGAGACGTGGTTGGATGTGAGCTTTTCTAAAACCACTCCAACATCAGGGCAAAGAATGCTTTGGAGTGTGTCTAGGGAATAAGGGGAGACCAGAGTAGTTTCTACTTAGAACACCTCAGTGAAAGGTGGCGTGGGGCCTGGGCCTGGTGGGCACCTGGGAGGCAGAAGTGAGCAGGTGCAGGGAAACCTCATGAATTTGGATCAAGGGAACGTGCTGAGAGATGACACAGGAAGGGACTTGGTGGGGGGTTATCCCGACAACCCCCAGGAGGATGCAGATGGTACGTCTGAGAAAGGCCATACCAGAAGAGGGCAGGTTTGAGCTGAAACATGTGAGCACCACATTGGATCACTGAACTTCCACTTACAGACAACAGAATTCCCTCTAGCTAGTTAGGGAGTGAGCAGTTTATTATAGGATAAGACAGTATGCCCAGTCATTGAAGGCTGCAGAAAGAGACTTGCCAGTGCCACACCAGAGAACTGGCACAGTGAGGGCACCTCCTAGCCCCATCACAAGGCTGCTGAACCTGGATGCCACTGCTACCCTGTGGAATCCTGTCCCTGCCCTCCACAACAACCCAACCCAGCACATCATCACTGTTCAGAGTCAAAACGAGTGGGTACGTAGGATCCCTTGACCCTAAGTCACATGTTCATACCTTAAAAATCAGAAAGGCTATGAAATGGAATGCTTAGGAGAGGCCACACTGGAGGGCAGGTTCTATGCTGTGGGGAATTACCAAACTGTGAACTTGATGTTGAAGAAATTTGGGGAAGCTATAAATACCGAGGTGCACTCCCGCATATGCAATGACTCAAAATGGGGAGGTGCAGTTATACTGTCCACGCTGTGCTCCAGAAAGAATGGGGCACACACATCCTTGCTTTCTTTGGACAAATCATTCTCTTTCGGAGAAAACATTGACTGGCATTGGAAAAATCAGAAACAATGTCATTGTTCACCAATAAAATATCTCCTGGGGCGGGGGCTCAGTGGTTCAGCTTATACTCCCAGCCCTTTGGGAGGCCAATGAGAATGGATTGCCTAGGCCTGAGTGCTTGAGACCAGCCCGGGTAACTTGACAAGACCTTGTCTCTATAATAAATCAAAAATTAGTCCGGCATGGTAGTGCTCCCATGTAGTTTCAGCTACTTGGAATGCTATGTGGGAGGATCACCGGAGTCACGGGTCACAGGATCACAGGTCGAGTCTGCATGGCTGGGAGTATGCCACTGCACTGTGGCTGGGGCCACAGTGTGAGACTCCAACTCAAAATAACCAAAAAAAATCTACAACTTTTGTTAATCAAACAGCCTTAAGAAAATGAATAAGCAAGGCATATAGTAGGAGAAAATGTTTGCAGACAGATCTGACAAAGAACTTGTGGCCAGATAACCAATTTTAAAAATGAATAAAAACTTTTAAGAGATACTCCATAAAGGGAACATGAATAGCCAACAGGCACACAAAAAAGCAGTTAATAAATATTGTTAT
>NW_007142084.1:0-380 GCF_000164805.1 Carlito syrichta | reverse complement strand
TATGTGATACACACACACACACACACACACACACACACACACACACACACACACATACACACAATGGAATACTATTCCGCTTTAAAAAAAGAAAGAGGAGAGAGTCTTACTTTGCCCTCTACTCTAGAATACTAAAATTTTACAACCAACAGTTATCAATGTTGCATTGGGGACATCAGAGTATCTACCATGTGCCTCGCATTCATTTGAAAGAGTTGAATTGTAAATTTGGCCACAATCAATTAGAAATAAGCTTTGTCTCTTCTGAACAGTTCACTTGATTTCCATTATGGCTAGATTTCAGTTCTAAAGGTTAGCCCTGTTTTGAGTACTGGCCTCAAGAGGAGAAGAGAGCAGATGCAGGAGGCAAGAAAGACAGA
>NW_007142083.1:0-944 GCF_000164805.1 Carlito syrichta | reverse complement strand
CATTCATTTGAAAGAGTTGAATTGTAAATTTGGCCACAATCAATTAGAAATAAGCTTTGTCTCTCTGAACAGTTCACTTGATTTCATTATGGCTAGATTTCAGTTCTAAAGGTTAGGCCCTGTTTTGAGTACTGGCCTCAAGAGGAGAAGAGAGCAGATGCAGGAGGCAAGAAAGACAGAAGAGAGCCAAGTTCTTTCAATCGTTGGGGCTTACTTCCGTTCCACACTGTTTTTAACCTTGAGATTCAGAATTATACATATTAGAGACCAAAATGAAGAGGCTATCTCCCCAGAGATGAATCAATGATGCCAATGGAGTCTTAAATATAAAAGATTTTAAAGGAAGCTAAAATTTGCATCACCACTCTAGGGTGACCAAAATTGATAAAATTGATTGGAGGGCAAATTGCTAATGAGCATGCTGCAATGGGTGGGCATTGTGTCTACAAGGAGAGACCAAAACTTGTGTGTTTATTCTTATATGTTAAAACATCAGTCACCTTGAAATTACTCTGGTGCAATACAATTAGCAAGATGCTTTTTCCACTGCTCAAAAGAGTTTTAGGACTTATCAATTTGGATGCCTTTTAGTGCTTCTGCTGTTTTTTGTTTTACCTCTTCCACATTGGCAAAATGTTTCCCTTTGTGGACTTTTTACGTTAAGTGAAAAAAAAAGTCTCTCAGGGCAAGATAAGGGGAATAGGGAGAGTGGGGAATGAGGGTTATTCCAATTTTTGTCAAACACTGCTGAACATTCAGCATGGTGTGGGAAGGCATGCCCATAAATCAATCTTACATCAGAAAATAGGTAAACATGTTAAAAGAATCCCCCCTGCCAAAAAATTCACTGAAGTTGAATGTAGCCTCTCACAACAATGCTAGCTGGTACACTGATATTGATGGGTTCCTAGCAGGGAAGCCTGTACTATGAGGGGCCTACCCTT
>NW_007142082.1:0-791 GCF_000164805.1 Carlito syrichta | reverse complement strand
CACTGTAGGTGGAGGTGGTCCTTTTTGCAGTTTGAGATGTACTTAAGGGGAGAGCTGTGATTCAAAATCTGTCTGCAGGTCCTCGTATTCGCTGACAGGCGTGTGGATAATGTGGAACCCACTTCCCACTGCCCTGGAATCTTTCCAGGGCAGTGGGGCTGTAGGTTTACTCCCTGAAATAAAATGTGGTTAGCAGAGGGGAGAGAATGGAGCAGATAGTGGGTTGAAAAGGGGAGTGGAGAGATAGAGGAGTAAAGGGGGAAACAAATGAGTGTGCCAACAAATAGAGAGAGAGGCCTATACTGAAACAGATAAAAACAATAGACCACCGCTACAGTCGAACCAACTCTCATACAAACAAAAATAAAACATATAGTGATGCTAACATACCAGCTATCCAACCACCTTATTAGTGTGCTGTTCCTCTCTACAAAGACATGGTTCACAGACAGAATAAAAGAGAAGAAAAGGAAAAGGAAAAGAGAAAAAAGGGAACAATACAGTAGGAATAGAATTAAGTCATTAAACTAATAGAATCAATGAAGCACACTCTGAGACATTGCGTTTAAGTCCAATGTCCTTTCAGGTCTGATTTCTCGTTTTTTTTTCAAGCTGGTAAATTGGTTTGCAGTTAGGGTCAGTTCCCCTGATCTGCTGTGAAGGACAGTTCAGATTAATCTTGGTTCAGAAGTTTGATCTATGTCTTTATCAAGCTTGTTTCTCCCGTTTCGGTGTTGTTACCTTGAATCGCCAGCAGGTGGTGCTATCTCATCTGCTCGCCCCAGAGGGGG
>NW_007142081.1:0-6452 GCF_000164805.1 Carlito syrichta | reverse complement strand
AGTCATAAACTAACAGAATCAATGAAGCACACTCTGAGACATTGCGTTTAAAGTCCAATGTCCTTTCAGGTAATGATTTCTAGTTTTCTTTTCAAGCTGGTAAATTAGTTTGCAGTTAGGGTCAGTTCCCCTGATCTGCTGTGAAGGACAGTTCAGATTAACCTCGGTTCAGAAGTTTGGTCTATGTCTTTATCAAGCTTGTTTCTCCCGTTTCGGTGTTGTTACCTTGAATCGCCAGCAGGTGGTGCTATCTCATCTGCTCGCCCCAGAGGGGGTGGGGCCGGACAGGAACAAGATGGCTGCCTGCCTCCGAGTAGGCAACAGGAGCCCCACGCCTTGGCAGGCAGGACAGTCTCGGACACAGGAGCGGTGGCAGTGATCCCAGCAGATCTTCCCTGAACCGGTTTGGTGTGGATCTCCTCGGGCCAGTTTGTGATGAGCTACCCATCCCAGAGGCCGTGGCGCCGGTGGGGGGAGGGGCTGCGGCGGCGGGGGACAGTGCAATGCAGTAAAACTGTCCAGTCGTTGCGATGTTCCAGCGGTGGCGATGGCCGAGCTCTGTCTGAAGAGCAGGCTGCAATGCTGGGGTCCCCAGCCCCCCAGGGCGAGAGTCAGAGACCCACTGCAGATCTCCCTTGCAGAGGGCTTCAGACGCCGGGTTGCCCGGTCACCATCTTACAGTGCCCAAGTCCCCCCATTTTCTTACCTTCCCATGTTGTTTCTCTCCCTGGATGAGAGGTGACAGAAGCAATCAATCCTCTTTCCAAGGTCATCCTCACTTTTCCTGTTTTAGTAGAGAAAAATCTCTTTCCTAGGTTCTAGTAAGAAAAACCTCTTTTTAAAACTGCCAGCATAACTGTTATTAGTGACTCTAAAAAAGAATCTCAAACACACAGAGAGCCAAACCTCTGGTAGCCAGTGCCAACCAACCCTTTGTTTCTGAAGGATGAGCACTGTTGGACTGAAATTAAATTCAGTAACTGTGAGTTTAGAAATGTCATTGAGCACATGTTAGGCAGAAGACCCTGGGCTAGGCATTTGTCCATTTGTGAAATAGCATATGTTAAATTTATTTAATATTTATATTAAATATTTATATTTATTTATTTATTTTTATATATTCTTTTTAAATTAATTAATTTATTATAAAGATGTGGGGTACAATTCAGGGCTAGGTATACAAGCATTGATCATGAAGGTACCCTTGTTGATGAGGCATTCCCCTGCCTCCCCTAGCAGCTTCCCCCAACTGCTAGTCCCATCCCCTGTTTCCTCTGACAGTTTCCGCTACTGCCAATTGCCTTTCCACCGCATTATAATTGTTCAAGATCACCTTATGAGTGAGAACATATGGAACTTAGTTCTTTGTTTCTGTGATAAATCACTGAGTATGATCTACTCCAAATCCATCCAATTTGCTGCAAAGTCCATATATTTGTCCTTCTTTATGGCTGCATAATATTCCATTGTGTATATGGAATATTATGCACTTTTTTTTAATCCAGTCCAACTTCCATGGGCAACACGGTTGGTTCCATATTTTTGCTATAGTGAACAGAACTGCAACATATGTGTGCAGGGATTTTGTTGGTACAATGATTTGAGTTCCTATGGGTATATTCCCAATAGAGGAATTGCTGGGTCATATGGAAGGTCAATTTCTAGTTCTTTCAGAAATCGCTGTCTTCCAAAGAGGTTGTACTAGTCTGCATTCCCACAAGCAGTGTAGAAGTGTTCCTGTTTCTCCACATCCTCACCAGCATCTGTTGTTTGTTTTATTAATGATGGCCATTCTTATAGGGGATAGGTGATATCTCAATGTGGTTTTGATTTGCATTTCTCTAATGATGAGTGAGGCTGAGCACTTTGTCATGTGTCTGTTGAGTGCCCATATAGCTTATTTTGAGGAGTGTCTATTCATGTCTTTTGCCCACCTTTTAAAGGGGCTGTTTGGTTTTTTTTGTCCTTTCAGTGCGTTTGAGTTCCTTGTAGATCCTAGATGTTAGATATACAGTTGGCAAATATTTTTTTCCCATTCTGTGGTTTGTCTCCCTGTTCTCTTGATGGTTTCCTTGGCTTTGCAGAAGCTTGTCAGTTTGATGAGGTCCCACTTGTCTATCTTATCTTTTATGGCCTGGGCACTTTGGGTATTGATCAGGAATTGGTTGCCAGTTCTAACTTCCATAAGAGTGTCTCCTGCATTTTCTAAGGTTCTTACAGTTTTAGGTTTTACGTTTAGGTCTTTGATCCATTTAGAGTTATTTTTGTGTACAGTGATAGGTAGGGGTCCTGTTTCAATCTTGTACATGTGTTCAGCCAGTTTTCCCAGAACCATTTACTGAATAGGTTTTCCTCTCCCCAGTGGTTGTTGTTGGAGGCTTTGTCAAAGATGAATTGGTTGAGGAATTGAGGCTTTGCTTCCAGAATCTCTATCCTGTTTCATTGGTCTATGTGCCTGTTCTTGTACCAATATCAGGCTGTTTTGATTACTGCAGGCTTATAGTAAAGTTTGAAGTCTGGAAGTGTGATACTTCCTGCTTTTTTTTTTTTTTTTTGCTAAGGATTGTTTTGGCTATTCATGATCATTTATGTTTCCATGTAAATTTCTGTATTGTCATTTCCAGGTCTGAGAAGAATGATGTTGGTAACTTAATAGGCATTGCGTTGAATCTGTAAATTGCCTTTGGTAGGATGGACATCTTAACAATGTTGATTCTTCCGAGCCATGAGCATGGAATATTTTTCCATTTGTTTGTGTCTTCTTGTATTTCTTTGAGCAGTGTTTGTAATTCTCATTGTAAAGGTCTTTCACTTCTTTGGTTAGGAAGATGCTGAGGTATTTCATTTTTTTGGTGGCTATTGTGAATGGGATTGTGCTTTTTATTTGGGTCTCTGCCTACTTATTGTTGGTGTATAGGAATACAACTGTCTTTTTCACATTTATTTTGTATCCTGAGACTTTGCTGAAGTCCTTTATCAGTGCAAGCAGCTTTTTAACAGATTATCTTGGATTTTCAAGGTATAGAATCATATCATCAGCAAAGAGGGATAACTTGACTCCTCTTTTCCTATTTGGATACCCCTGATGTCCTTCTCTTGTCTAATTGCTTGAGCTAGTACTTCCAACACAATATTGAGGGATGAGAGTGGGCAGCTTGTCTTGTTCCAGTTTTCAGGGGAAATGTTTCTAGTTTCTGTCCATTTAGCAATATGTTAGCTGTGAGTTTGTTGTAGATGGTGTTTACTATTTGGAGATATGTTCCTTCTTTAACTAGGTGTTTGAGGGTTTTTATCAAGAAGAAATGCTGGATTTTATCAAAAGTTTTCTCTGCATCTAATGAGATAATCATGTGGTTCTTGTTTTTACATCTGTTGATGTATTTAATGACATTTATGGTCTTGTGAATGTTGAACCAGCCCTGCATCCTGGGGATGAAGCCTATTTGGTCATGGTGGATGATTTTTGAGATGTGTTCTTGGATCCAATTTGCTAGAATCTTGTTGAGGATTTTTGCATCTAAGTTCATAAGTGATATTGGCCTGTAGTTCTCTTTCTTTGTTGGATCTTTACCCTGTTTGGGTATCAGTGTGATGTGAGCTTCGTAGAATGACTTTTGGAGAATTCTATCTTCCTCAATAGCCTGCAATACTTTCAGGAGGATTGGTATTGGCTCCTCCTTGTATGTTTTGTAGAATTCTGCTGGAAAGCCATCCGGTTCAGGACTTTTTTTGGTAGGTAGTCTTCATATAACAGAGTCAATTTCCTGGGTTGTTATTGGTCTATTTAGTGTCTCAATGTCTTCTTGTTTTAGCCTGGGGAGGTTGTGTGGTGTCAGAAAGTCCTCCATTTCATCTAGGCTATCAAGTTTGTTTCCATATAGGTGTACTTAGTAATCTCTGATAATCCTTTGTATTTCTTCAGGGTTGGTTGTGACTTGATCTTTTGTATTTCTAATTGTGTCTATTTGGGCTTTTTCTCTCTTTTTCTTGGTCATTCTGGCTAGAGGTCCATCAATCTTGTTAATCCTTTCAAAGAACCAGCTTTTTGTTTTGTTGATGTTTTCTATAATATTTTTGTCTTCTATGTCCCATATTTGGGCTCTTATTTTTGTGATTTGGATTCTTCTGCTAAAGTTGGGGTTTTGGTGGTCTTCTCTTTCCAGCTCCTTTAGGTGATTTGTTGGGCTCTCCACTTGTGATCTTTTCATTTTCTTGATGTGTGCTCATAGAGATATAAATTCCCCTCTGAGAACTGTTTCATGGCATCCCAGAGGTTTTGGTAAGATGTTTCTTCATTTTCATTTGTTTCCAAGAATCTTTCAATTTCTTCTCTGATTTCAGTGTTGACCCGTTCGTTGTTCAGCATCATGCTGTTTAATGTCCATGTCTTTGTGGGCTTTGGGGAAGGGTTGTTGGTTTTGATATTTATTTTTATTCCACTGTGGTCTGAGAATGTGCGTGGCAACCTTATGGAACTTGTTTATGCTTGATTTATGGCCAAGGATGTGATCGATCTTGGGGTGTGTTCCATGTGGTGATGAGTAGAATGTATATTCTGTGGTTGTTGGGTGGAATAATTTGTAGGTATCTACTAAGTCCATTTAGTCAAGTGTCAAATTTAGATTCTGGATCTCCTTGTTGATTTTTTGCCTCAATGATCTATCTATGACTATCAGTGGGGTATTCAAGTCCCCTGCTATAATAGTGTTAGAATCAATATCTTTTCTTAGTTTATTTAGTAGTTGCTTTATAAATGCTGGTGCTCCTGTGTTGGGTGCATATATGTTTAGGATGGATATGTCTTGTTGATGGATTGAACCTTTTATCATTATGTAGTGTCCTTTTGCATCTTTTTAAATTTTTGATAGTTTAAAGGTTGTTTTTTTCTGATATTAAGATTGAAACTCTTGCCTTCTTTTGTGATCCATTTGCCTGGAAACTCATTTTTCATTCTTTAACTTTGAGTCTGTGTGCGTCCTTTGTAGTGAGATGAGTCTCCTGGATGCAGCAAATAATGTGGTCATGGTTTCTTATCCAGCTGAGCATTCTGTGTCTTTTCAGTAGTGTATTTAGTCCATTCACATTCAGGCTGATTATTAGAATGTGATTGCTTATCCCTGTCATGAGGTTTTTATAAAGTTTTTTCTTCACTTGCTTGTATTCTTTTGGCTTTGGGGCTTGTGTATGCGTGTGTTTTCAAGTTTCTTGTTGTGCTGTATTCTCTGTTGATTCTGTGCTCTGCTGTTCTCTTGGGAAGTGTGTAGTGATTCTTTTTTTTTTCTTTCTTCTGTGCTTAATATCTTTTTAACTGTCTCCTGTAGAGCTGGTCTAGAAGCTGCATAATCTCTTAGGGATTGGATATCTGGGAAGTATTTTAATTCTCCATCACTAATGAAGCTGAGCTTAGCTGGATAGGAAATTCTTGGGTTAAATTGCTTATCTTTGAGGACTTTGAATATAGGGCTCCAATCCCATCTTGCTTGTAGTGTTTCTTCTGATAGGTCTGCTGCTATTCTGATTGGTTTTCCACAGTAGGTAGTCTGACCTTTCTCTCTTGCTGCTTTTAGGATTTTTTCTTTTATGCCTTCTTTGTGTCTGTGAATTACTATGGGTCTAGAATCTTCAAGTTCTGAGATTCTTTCTTCATCTAGATTGACTCTGCTTTCCATGCTTGTCATCTTGTTATTTATTTCCTGGATGAAGTTTTTATTGCCAGAATCTCTGTTACAAGTTCTTTCAGTGTTGCATCTTATCTTTTTTGAGTCTTATTCACTCTCTCCAACCATTGCCTTGATCCCTCTCATATTCTGGGGCCAGTCATTGGTGACTTCCATTGTGTGGACACCAAGGTATGATTTCTCAGGAGTTTTGTCTATGGTAGACTTGGAATTGCCTAAGGTCTTCCTTTGACTTTTCCTCATTTGTGACAGATATCTTGTTGTTTTTGTTGTCTCCTCTTTAGTTCTGTTATTCAGTGTCAGTGGGAGATGCTTTCCCTTCTGATGTTTGCTCAGTTCTCTATTCTTCCCTGATCTGGGTGCTGGATTTGTTCTATTTTGAAATAGGTTGATGGATGGAAAGCTTTGCTGTCTCTTGTAGTTTTTTGAAATTCAAGTAAAGTGGGAGATGGGGTGCTAGAAGTCAGATGTTACTTGCAATTTAAAATGTTCACTTATTGTGGTATGTTTTCCCTGAGATCCACTCCCCACCACCACTCTCTATGATGATGCAAAGCAGAAACCAACCCACACCACAAAATAATCTGCAATAGTTACAAAGCGAAAAAAAAAACAAACCACAACAACAGAAAACCCCCAAGAGAACTAAATACACAAACATACCTAGTATGAAGTAAATAGAGAAGAAAGAAATGAAGACCAAAGGTGGGGGGGGAGAATAAGGAAACAGAAACAAAAGAAGAGAGGGAAAAAAAGGTGGTGGGATTCAGGTGG
>NW_007142080.1:0-4909 GCF_000164805.1 Carlito syrichta | reverse complement strand
CACACATATATTGACACATCTCTTAAATGTAAAAATATGAATATAAAATAATCCCAGAAGAACAAAAGAGCAAAAATCAACAGCAAAATCAAAAGATGAATACTCAGTCACTCACATGCACACATAGACAGAGAATAACAAATAAAAGCAGAAAGAAACAGAGAAAGAAAAGAAAGAGAAAAAAACAAATTTGGGAGGGGGTGCAGTTCAAAGCCTCACATACACATTCATACACAAAGGAAAAATATTTTAAAAAATACATGAACTAACAGTCAGAGAATTATTTAAATTAAAAAATAATTGAAAATTTGGAAAAAAAACCAGAACAAAACAAAAACAGAGACAAAAAATATCTGCCCTCTTGTGCCAGGCTCCGTAGTTGTTCCTCTATTCAGCTCTCTCCTGCAGAGCCACCTCTTTCACTCTCTGCTCAGGGAGTGGAGCAGGGAAGGAGGAGGGGCAGTGAGGTGGATGGGGCTGTGGTCTTCCCTTCCCATGCTCCTGTGGTCAGGGAGATCTCTGGTGGGGATGTATAGGATAGTCTCTCCCCCAGGTGTGTACTCTCACGAAGTTGCCCCAGCCTGGTCTATCCTGGAATGGGGTTCTCCTATTCCGACTAGTGTCCAGGTTCCATCTGGGTTTGTCCATCTCAGTCGTGGCCCAGCTATGTGGGTCTGACATTCAGAGGATTGCTGGGGAGGAGGGCGTTTGTATCATCCAGGACTTACAACTGATCTCTTGGGAGTTCTTCCTGGTCCTTTTCTGTCCACACCCTTTGTCCATCAGTTGGATCAGGGTAGGGGATGTGGTTCCTGGAACTCAGTACTTTCAGGTTCCTGTGAAGTTTGTGCTCTCAGGATATTTCCTCTGGACCACAATTCAGCCCTGAGTAGTTGATCTGCCATTCACAGAGATCAGCTCTCTGGGTTGCCTCGCCCCCTTCCTGCCTTGCCTTGTTAGGTCTTTCTTCTATTTCAGTAGTAAAGGAGAACCTGGGGCAATTGTTTCTGTGTTGCTTAGGCAACAGGTTGGAGGCTGGAGGGGGGAGCTGGGCGGAGCAATGCAAATTTCTGCCTGGAAAATGGCTGCTGTGTACTGCTCCTTATCAGGCATGCATCTCTCTCTCTGGACTCCCCCCATGCTCTCTCTCCAAAAATCAAATCCTGCACTCCAGCGGTCCGGTATGCCAGGAGGTGGTGTGCGCCAGGTGCCGGGCATTGGGAACCAACTGAAGTCAGCAGGCTTCTCTCAGGCACATTCCCACAGCAGACGTTTCTGTGGCACTCCTGGGAGCTGAGCTCTAATTTCAGGGCTGTGGGAGCCTGCAATCTCCCTCAGAGGGAGGACCCGGGTGGGTGCAACCAAGTATCCCCTCAGATGGATTTTCATGCTCCCACCAGTGCCCGCCTACTCACGTGGAGAGTCTCCATTGTCACTAGTCTCCACTCCATATTTTGAAATGTGGACTTTTAATGATTGGGAGAAATTTATATAGACATGGATGCATCATTAGTAGTTGGTGGAAAAATGTGAACTCGTACATCAAATACGTAAACTTATTTTAGGCATAAATCTTAAAACTTGAAAATTGAGCCTTTTCCCCTCCTCCAATGAGAAATGCATTTTGTTCAGGGAATGTGAACAAATGAGCTGCCCCAAAGTTAGAATCAAATGAAAAATACAAAGTGAAGTAGGGACTATTCACACTCAAACACCTCACCACAAGTGATCGGAATATACTCACCATGTATATTTCAATGAATACATGCTTATGTGCACAGATGATCTCCCTGTGAACAGTCCAGTCCCTGTGTCTGGTATTTCTCTGTTTCCTGAATGGTCAATCACGACCATTTTGGCCCACCTAGGACCTTACCCTCACCCATCCTTGCTCCCAGTCTTTAGCCCCAGACAAATAGTACTCAAGCTCTAAGTCCTTGGTGCAGCCCCACATCCATTTTGCTGTCTGTTTTTCTTAGTATAGCTTCTGTCCAGAGAGTTCACAGTTGAGCATAGTACCCACTGTAGCCCCCTAGGCCTAGTGCAGGATTACAAGGATAGACCCAGCTAATAACTCTGGCCTTATTCCTGCATCACCAATGGTGATTTGAATCCTTGGGCAAAATGGGATCATCTTTGAAGTTTGTCTCTAGGCCTCCAATATTCTCTTTTTCCAATTTTCCCCACTCAGTTGCATTTTCTCTCATTTTTTAGGTACTTGACCTTTGAGCTCCATCCATCACTAAAACTGCAAACTGTCTAATTCTTCCATTTCCACTTAGACTAAAACTTATTCACACCAACATGTTAGCTCCCTAATGTTGTAACAAAAGTTTTTTACCTCTAGCATCAGAAGGACTTTATCTTCATCAGTGGCAATGAGAAAAAAGTATCAGATTCAAAAAATTGAATGTGTGCATTATTAATGCGCCTAATTCTTTGTTAGTACTCACTGTGTTCTAGGTACTTTTCTAATAACTTTAACATGTATTAACACATTTCATCTTGGTTAAAAATTCTATAAAATAGGCACTATTGCAGTCTTTATTTTGCAAATGACGTCATTGAAGCCCAGATTGGTAAAGCATTGCTCCAAAAGTCAAACAACTAAGACATAAGAAGTTAGGATCAAAATAGGTCAAGGCCCAACAATATCATGATCTTGGGGAGGAAAATTTGGGAACTTTGCTGCGTAATAAGCATATATGGTGATGATATCATAATTGCACAACAATAAATGATATCAGGGAAATATAGTAACATTTCAATTGATCATATTTATTTGCATTAACAAAATAAAGTAAGCTCTGCATTGCTTACCATATTTTCCTCATGAGTATGCAATAATTGTTATGCAATCATTACAGAACACTGGAATAAGAGACAGGAGACCTCTCTACTGCCACTAACTGACTGTGAGTGTGATCTTTCTTTTGTTACTTAACCTCTCAGGTCTTTTATTTCCTTATCTGTAAAGTCAGGGTAATGGCAAATAACTGAGCTAGATAATTTAAAAGGTCATTAGTAGTCAGTGAAAGGGTCTGCTTAGTTTTCTGGTGATGTTTTATTATAGTTCATTGCTCAGGAAAACATTAAAAAGAAAAAAAGAAAGATTTTCACCCTGTTTACAAAAAATACCAAACTCTATAAATATTTAAGAAAGCTCATTCTGAGACATATGTGAGTGACCTAGGCCTATGGCATATTCTCAAGAAGTGTTGAGAACATGTGCACACAATGGTTGAATTATAGCATGACTTTATGCGTTTTTAGAGAGACAGAAGTTACAGGCAAAACATAAATAAATACATGTGAGATTCACATTGGTTCAACTTGAAGAAGGTAGGGTACCTTCAAGTGGGAGGCTTGCAGGTCATATGTGGAGTCAAAGATTTTCTGATTGGTAGTTGGTAGAAATAGTTAAGTTCTGTCTAAACAATTTTGAAATCAGTAAAGGAAATGCTGAGTTGAAATAAAGGACACTGAGCAGGCTAATGTTTTTCTTGATATGTACATGAAGCCTCATAGGTGGCAGTTCTCAGAATTGATGGCAAATGTCTAGTTCCTTTGGGAATCCCTCAGAAGGGAGTTCTATACAGATGCAAATTGCCCTGAGAGACTGCTTTGTAGGGTCACAATCTATTTTTTATTTCCATCATTATTTGTTATGCCAGAATCAAGTTGAAAAGTTATCCAAATTATATAGGGGTAACAAAAACCCATCTGATGAGACTTTGTAGAGTGTGATGCCCCAGGCTCCTCATTTAGGAATTTTGCAAGAGAGGGGAAAAAAAGGTCAGAGTTTAGTCCTCAGTTCTAATATCTACTGCTCAGCATCTTACTTTTGAGCCCTTGTGCGGCTGAGTGTGAGCTGATTTCTGAGTCCTGATATCTGTTGGTCAGTCATAGCACCTTCGACACTGACTTTGCTGCTGTTTCAGTTCTGAAATAATAGTGTACTATTCATATGTGAGGCAGCTGGAGTCCAGTGTAAAGAACTAGAATAGCCCATTTGACAGCAATGATGTGACAGAGCCTAGAAGACCCTGGGAAGTGGAAGTGAGATTTGGAGAAGACATGGAAAGAAAAAAACCCTCAGATATTTGGAGGAAAGCATACACAATAGAAAAATAAGCAACAAATTGGTCTCCATGTCTAAAAATAATACCAGTGTTCATGTTCTAACATAAAGAACAGTGTCCAGACAGATGATTCAGTACATCTTACTGAGGCTGATGAACAAGCAGCATTCTGTGGTCCAAGTTGATGTGAAGCAGAGTTCCAGAGGGCCTTTGTGCCAGGGAGATGTATATATATATAGAGAGAGGAACTTCAACCCAAGGGACTAGAAGTAGTGTTTAGGGAAATTCCACCACCTGGGCATGAAGAACCAGAACAGTATCCAAATTCAGTACTAAGTTATAAATGAGACAGTAAATGTCCAGGAATAAGGCAGAACTAGAAAACAAGTTCAAAATCACATAAATGCCAAAGGTACATTGAATCCTAATCTCAAATTGTTCTGATGGAGCTGCTTAAAAGACACGTGCTTCAGATATTCTTAAAAATGAGAGATGTTTGACCTTATTAAGACTTCTAGACCTAAGTTGTCTTTTTTATTCTAGTTCACCATATGAGAGAACTCATTCACTTATATTTTAGATTGCAGTTATTATGTCAGATGGGGGTATGAACCTGATGCTTGTGAGGTTTGTGGAAAATAAATGTCATGCAGCTCCAGTTGCACTGCTTTGTTACTTTTTAAAGGGAGGACAAGGTAGTGCACACCACTCATTGAGAAAGTTTCCTTGAGTGTTCACCAAAGCTAAAAGAATCTGTACCAGAAGAGCCTGATTAAGCTGAGATGAGCCAAAGTCTAGCTAAAATGAAACCTCCAGTTGCCTACCAA
>NW_007142079.1:0-5207 GCF_000164805.1 Carlito syrichta | reverse complement strand
ACACCACCTCAGCATCTAACCAAGATAAAAATCTGAGAGGCATTTTTGCCAACAAGTGCCAACTGTACCCATATTGCCACCCAAATATTTTTCCATAATTTTCCAATCTCTCCTCTCACTTATCTTCTCTTTTATGTTCCTTTTCACTTTCATTTGCCACTGTTTCAGTTCAGGCAACCACCTTCATCTGTAATGTTGTAAGGACTAGCTGGCCTCCCTGTCTCTACACTTCTCTTTACTCCAAAACATTCTTTACACCAAGGGTCTCCATCACCTGGACCAATATAGCTCTATGGCCTGTTAGGAACCAGTCTGCACAGCAGGAGGTGAGCTAGTAAAGCTTGTTCTGTATTTACAACCACTTCCCATCACTGGCATTATGGTCCGAGCTCTGTCTTCTGTCAGATCAGCAGGGGCATTAGCTTCTCACAGGAATGCGGACCCTATTGTGAAGTACACATAAGAGGGATCTAAGTTGCATGCTTCTTATGATAATCTAATGACTGATGATCTGCAGTGGAACCGAGGCAATTAGGCTAGCACTAGATTAAAATGTACAGTGGGGTTTGATTGCACAGAAACCATGATAAATCAATTGCTTGCAGACTCATATCAAACCCCTATCAGTAAGTAAGTTGATGTACTTCAATTGTATAGCTGCATCTGGTGGCAGACTTTAAATCATAATCTGACACTTATTTTAGTCTGACATAGCCAATTATTTTATTTGTCACTTCCATCTGCACCCCTTTTTATAAAAAATGGTGAGGTGTATAATTATTACATTATATATTACAATGTAATAGCAATAAAAATAAAGTACCCAATAAATGTTATGTGCTTGAATTTATCCACAAAACATCCCTCCCACTCTGGTCTGTGGAAAAAATTGTCTTCCACAAAACTGGTCCTTGATGTCAAAAATGTTGGGGACCACTGCTTGACACAATCACACAACCCTTTCTCCCCAGTCACTCAACTTCAACCTGAATGACATTTAGAAAATACAAGCAATATTATTTGACTCCAAAGTATATATTCTTCAATTTGTACCCAATGCTATTAGAATGCACATGTCTTAGTAAGGCTTATACTTGCCTGTCACCTGGATCCCAGCTATCTGTTTGGCTTCTTGCCCCAACTTTTTTCCACTTTCTAGGAAGGCTTTCTGGTGATCTGTTCACCATTGCTTTGAAGTTTAATTTCTCAATGGTCAAAGAACATGCTTGGTATAATTTTGATTCCTTGACATTTGTGTTGGCTTAACCCAGCATATAGTCAACTTGAGGTAATAGTCCATATCATCTCAAAAGAATAGGTTTACTATTGAGTTATTAGGTGTAGACTATGTTTTCTCTATGTCAATAAAATCCACTTTGTTAAAAGTGCTGTTAAAATCATCTATATGTTTATTACACTTTTAAAATCTATTTGTTCCATTGGTTACTAAGAGAGATATAAAAAGATATATACCACTATGCTTGGCTATCTTACTTTTTAAATTTTTTCTTTTGTTTTTTATTTTGAGTTGGGGTCTCACTTTGTCACCCAGGCTAGAGTGCAGTGGCACACTCATGGGCCACCCCAGTTTCAACCTGCTGGGCTCAGCGATCCTTCTACCTCAGTCTTCCAAGCAGCCAAAAATACAGGTGTGAGCTACCACACTTGGCTAATTTTTTATTTATTGTAGAGAGGAGTTCTTGCCAGGCTTCCTGGGCTAATCTCAACCCATGGGCTTAGGCAATCCATTCATCTCGGTCTCCCAAAGTGCTGGGATTACAGGTTGAGCCACCAAACCCGGCATCCTTTCATTTTGTAAAGATATTAATTGCAGTGCACACAAATTCAGAAGTTTTATCTTTCTGGTGCATTTGCCTCTTTACCAATATGAAACATCCCTCTTTAACTCTAATAGTGCTTCTTAGAGATAAAGTATCCTTTATCTAATATGAATATAGCAACAACATGGTGTATACTTCACCTTAAAATTATCTGTGCTTACATTTAAAGTGAATGTCTTCAAGGTGAATTTGAGATTTGTTTTGTTATTCAGTCTGGCAATTCTCATCTTTTAACTGCTTGATTTAATTGTCTAAATTAATACTTTTGTATTTAATAAAATGATTAATATATTTGAGTTTAAATCTGTCATCTCATTATATTTTCTACTGGTTTCACCTATTCTGTTTTCTTATATGGGTTTTCACATGGCAGAATTTTATGTTATGAGTAAAGCCAAATATGTTGAAAACAACATGTTAATTGCAGCACCTCATATCAAACCCAAACATAATGCTTTTTGGTGCTCAGTTTCTATAATTCTCTATTATTAAAACTGCTTGCTTTTAGTTATATGCCATATCATAATTCAAGTCACTGCAATAAAAAAGTGAAGCAATTTTATTTTTGAGTGATTTTGAATTCATCATTTAAAACATATGATAGATACAATAGATGTACCTGGCTCATAAAAGTAAAAATTCTATTTTGTAATTATTATAGAAAATTTTGAAATCTACTTTAAAATTTGTGCTACTTTAAACTCTGTGGGGATATGCATTCTGTAGTAATGAAACTATACTATAATATGTTAAATGTCTTCCCCAGGAGAATGTCTTTCTTAGCATAATAGAATAAGGGCTCTGTCTGAGAGTTAGGCACTCTTATGAAATGTCTGCTTTGGGAGGCTGAGATGAGTGGATTGCTTAAGCCCGTGGGTTCGAGACCAGTCTGGGCAACTTGGTGAGACCTCATCTCTACAATAAATAAAAAAAATCAGCCAAATGTGGTAGCGTGTGCCTGTAATTCTAGCTACTCGGAAGGCTGAGGCGGAAGGATCGCCGGAGCCCAGCAGATCGATGCTGCAGTGGCGGGAAGTGGCCACTGCAGCACTCCAGTGTGGGCAGCAGAGTGAGACTCCAACTCAAAAAAAAAAAAAAAAGGAAATTTCTGCAAGCCAATGCCAATCTAAAATTAAAATCTATGGCCATAATTCAATATCTCAGAGAAAAGAAAAAAACACGTTTTCCAACATAATTGTGTTTTAAACAATCTAATTAAAGGGATTCCATTCTCAAAAAAAAGTCAAAATGAGACAGAAAAGTAGTAACTGATTTTATCAAGCAATAGAAAACAAAAATATTGCCTTTTTTTTAGATGACATGAAAAATCTAATAACAAAATCCTCCTAAAATCAGATACTTCTAAGTTACAACTAAATCTCTTTGAAAAGTACAAGAAGAAAGGGAAGAAAGAAGAGAACTTTACATTTATAGGAAGAGACTAAAATATTGAAAGTTGGCTGTAAATAAGCCAGAGTACAGGGCAAGTTAAATAAGTAAATAATTTGGCTGAACTCCCTATGTTATAGCATGTCTTCTTTAAAACTTAGGTAAAGAGATTTTGTGGTCATGGCAAAAACAAAAAACAAAAAACAACAACACTGATTCCTAATTTTAGAAAACTTGTAAAAGAAGACATAAAGTTATCTTTGACAATTTAAAAAGGACATTTTTAGTGCTTGACTCTTCAGGAAGCTTTTAAAACTATGAGCACATGTTAAGGTAGACTGTTGATACTCTCTCTGTTTGCCTCGTTTCACCACTTTCTTTTTTGTTTCTATTCCTGTTGGCATCAGATGGATGATTTTCAGACACCATGCTCAAATCATAAGTTTGCTACATTTTCAGTTTACACTGACATTCAAAATTTTACTGAATGGTCACTTCTTCACTAAGAGTCATTTTTGGAAAAATCACTTTAGGAAAGTCAGTGCATGTGGGATATTAGTCCTAGGACCCACAAAGCAGGTGTGTCTAGCCTCTCCCTAGTCCAGCCATCCATTGTCTTGCACTCTCTTTCCAGCTAAGGCATGGGTTCTCATTCTCCCTGTTCACTCATTCCCATTATTTCCATATATAGCTTAGTAAAAACTACAAATCAATGCATGCCATGACCTGTGTGGAAGCACCAAAAACTATTGAAAGTATAATTATTAAACCTTCAAATGCCAAACATATTTCCTTTACCAGAAGCACAGTTTCTAAAGCTGGGAAAACTGAAGGATGTGATATCATACACATTCACAGAATAAACTAGACATCTTAATAGATAGAGAGTGTGTCATTTTTTAAAAGGCCAACTCTTTGGCCTTACCCTCAGGTGGAGTAGGTGGTTAAAAAACAAAGTGTATTTTGAGCATCTCAGAAGCCACCTAACCAGCCCTAAAGTATAAGGGGGTACCCCAAAAACCCCAGAGGTTAATTTGTAAGGAATTTTGTATTTATTCTTGCAGGTTTAATCTTCAGTCACCTTCTAAGTACTCTGTTTGATATGATACACCCATCAAGATGCTTTTTCCACTGCTCAAAACAGTTTTTGAGCTCATCAACTTTGATGGTTTTTAGTGCTTCTGCTGTTTTTTGTTTCACTTCTTCCACATGGGCAAAACTTTTCCTTTGAGGACTTTTTCATCCAGGGGACACACAAAAAAAGTTGAATGGTGTGATATCTGGCGAATAGGGAGGGTGGGGCACAGGAGTCAAGCTGCGTTTGGTCAAAAACTGCTGAACACTCAATGCAGTGTGGGCAGATGCACTCGTAAATCACCCTCCATGAAATGGGCAAATGTGTTGAAAGACTCTCAAAAAAAAAAAAATCACTGAGGCCAAAGGCAGCCTCTTACAACAATGCTAGTTGGTACACTGAAGCTGATGGGTTCCTAGAAAACTTACCTAGTGAGGGAAGCCTGTAATATAAGGAACCCACCCTCTAAAAGATCATTCTTTTTTGGGGGCATCCCTCCATATAGCCCTTAATGGTCAAAGATATCAGAAATTACACCAGGAAGTCTATTATTTTTTTCAAGTTTATAATAATGATGCTAAATTGCTCACTGTGCTTAAAACAATCTTGGAATGAAAGTCTTATTATTTTATTAGGCTCAATGCTTAGAATTGGAACTTCTGGGACACTCAAGTACTTAAAAAATTTTTTAAAATATTACTGTACTGTCCTATAACATGATGAATAATTACCTAACTTACCTGTGAATATATGTGGGCTGGTTATAGATCAAGAATATAATTTAAATACCTAAAAGGACATTTCATTTTTAGGCTTAAAGTAAGTTATCTCCTAAAGTAGGCCAGGGATTAAGTCAACAGAAAAACAATCTCACTGGACAAAGAGTCAAATCCTGATTCTGG
>NW_007142078.1:0-793 GCF_000164805.1 Carlito syrichta | reverse complement strand
ATAAATATTTATTGACATACTATGTGCCATGAACTGTGATAAGATAGAAAATAAAGAGATTAAAAAAAAAAAAAAACAAAACTACACAGCCTGGGCCCTCAGGGAGATTAGTCTGTGAGAGAAGAATGATATGATGGAGTTAGGACAGAGTATGACAGTTCCATGAAGGAAGCAATATGGAATACTGAACATCAGGAGAGCTCCAGCTTCTGCTGTTGTGAGCTGTAGACACTTTCGACTTCAGGTCAGAAAGAAAACTTTAATCTTGAGATTGAAACAAACACAAAACAAAACTCCTCTCTAGCATAATGTACTTAAAAAAAAATTATATCTGCCCACTAGTCATCAAAATTTTAACAAACCATTCAAGCTCTAAACAGAAAATACCAATTGATGTCTGTTTTCAGGGTTCTAGCTGACATCATGGAAATAACTTAGGCCATTGACCCACCATATGAAAATTTCCACATTACCTCTGTTAATGTGAAAAACACTTTTTCCTCCTTGGAACCAATAATTAATGTCTTAAAAAGTTTATTGGGACTGCATACCTTTGCTTAATAAAACACTAAATGTACATGCTTAGTGTTGCCTTTCAAATCATACTGAACTAAGACTTGGACCTCTCCATTTTAATTTGTATATCTTCTCTGTTCCTCTCTTTCTCTGTTTTTTTCTCTGTGTGTATCTCTCTTCCCTCTCTGTCTTTCTGTCTCCCTCTCTCTATCTCTGTTTTTCTCTCTCTCTCTCTGTGTCTTTCTTCTCTCTTCTCTCTCTCTCCTCTCTCTCTCTC
>NW_007142076.1:0-4252 GCF_000164805.1 Carlito syrichta | reverse complement strand
CCCCAGCCACCTTTTCCCCCTACCTAAAGCGATCACTCTCTGGAAGTCAGTCAACTCGATTCTACAAGAGAAGGGTGTCTCTAGAAGTGGAAGTGATTTTGGCCAGAGATCGCTGGCCTTCACGTCTCCCTGTCTCCAGGAGAGGTTGGTGCATAGACGGCGCGGGTGCAGGGCAGGCGGCTAGGAAGTCGGGGGTCTCCAGAGCGATGACTCAGCTCCTGAAGCCCGGGACTTCGCTTTGGAGGGTGCGCCCAGTGAGTGGCAACCCCGTTTACCAGGAAGAGTCTTCCGTTTTCCGCTGCCCTTCCCACCCTTCACACATGGAGGGGAGGGTCCCAAACACCATTTCTGCCCAGCCTGCCCCCCCCACTGTCCCCCACCCCAGCGCCCAGCAGTCCTGACCATCCCCAACCCATCTCCGCCTTCATCCTTGACACTTGTAGCAGGTCCTCACCCAGCCCGGGAAGGGAGAGGTGCCCCTTTGGGTACATCCAAATCCCAGCGCAAGAGAGGGTGCTGGGGGCGGGGCGGGGGAGGAGGGCGGCCCGCGCGGCTGTGGGCGGGGACCCGCTGAAGCTGGAGGGCTGGCAAGGCTCCGGGGTTGCTCGCCTGGAGCTCTAGGTCCGGGCCAACTTACCAGGCCCGGTGGCGCGAATGCAGGCGCAGCGCAGTCCCCCAGGCTCTGCTGCCTCACAAGCGCTGAGCCGGGAGGAGGGGGCGAGCACAGACAGGGCCAGACCTCCGGCCCCGCAGGCACACGCCCACCGCCGCAGGACTGGCAGACCGCGGGCGAGTGTGAGCGCGAGTGTGCACACGTCGCGGAGCCGCTGCCGGTTCCTCGCACCTGCTCAGGGCTTTTCGGGAGCCTGAACGCGTGAACAGGCTTGAGGCATGGCATGGTGCAGACACGGTTTCTGCCAAGAAGGTGACAGGGATCCCGTTGTCCGCCGGAGTCAGTTTCACCCTCCTGTTCTTCCTGTGTCCGGCGGTTTGGTGAGTGTTTTTGTTTTGTTTTGTTTTTTGGTGTGGGGGGTACTGGGGTTGGGACTGGGGACTGGGGGAGGGGGAGGGCAGGCAAGGCGGAGAAGTGCCCCCCAGCCCCCTCCAGGCCGCCCGCCCCTCCAGGACCCGCCAGACCTGTCTCGAGCTGTGAGGCTTTCCTGGGCCGGCGAAGCCGTGGAGAGCACGCAGGGCGCCGGGTGCGCGCAGCGCGTGGGCGCCGGGCTTCTTACGCGCTGGGTGTGCTTTTCCCGACCCGCTCTGCTCCCGGTCCAGGGTCTTCTCTGGATTGGGGTCAGCGACTCTGTCCTAGAAGACAAGCATGTTTTCCACCCGTTCTTGGAGCGGTTCTTAAAATAATTTCCTCCGACTCCGTTGTTTCTTTCCCCCCACCCACCCCGCTTGCAGTTTAAATGAATCCTTAGGACAGAGCCAAAAGGAGGAGAGATTGTGCACAGAAAATTTCACCCGCATCCTGGACAGTTTGCTCGAATGCTATGACAACAGACTGCGCTCTGATTTGGAGTATGAGCGGTCGCAGAAGTGCCGGGGGTGTCCTGTCTGTCTCTCCCTGGGTCTGCCCGTGCGTCTGTGGGAATGTCATGAAGTGTGCCTCATGTGCAAACCTGAAAAAGCTCGCCCCTCCTCCATTCCGCTTCTGTGAGACCTGTGACAAGCAGGCCGTCCCCAGCTGTACTCCCTGTCCCCTCAGGAACTTTGTCTCACCCGCACTAATTACCTCCAGGGGCCTACCTAAGGAAGGGTTGGAGGGGAAGAGTCAGAACCAGGATACAGGGCTCAACTGTCTGAACGTGCTTCCTCGGGAATGGAGATTCCCTGAGTGACCAATTGGCTCAGAACAGCTGAGTCCAAGTCCCCTGTCCTCCCATGTGTCCATCCCTCTGACAAAGCCTAGGCCAATGTTCTACCTAGGACGTGAATCTGGGTCACAGAGCGGCTTGCTCTGCTGGAAAACCCAGTCCCTTCCTCTTCTCTTCCACAGCGGGATGATTGTTTTTCTCTTTGGAAATGTGGCATTTGCTTTCCTCCCAAGAGGAAACTATTTTTCCACCCAGCAGCAATTCAGCCTGCTTTCCTGGACAAAATAGTTATGAGGCCTTATAAGAGTCACAGTCCTTCACAGCACTGGTGCTCTGTTCCATATTCCTATTTCCTTTACACATATAAGTACTGGGGCCTGTGTGGCAAACTTTGGTCTAGGCTCTAGGTTCACAGAAATCCTCAGATATAGTGCCTGACCTCAAACAGCTTCTCGGTGCAGTTTAGTGAGGAAAAGGTACTTGCTAGGGTCGCGCTGGGAGGATTGGCCCGGGTTTTCTGACCTCAAATTCCTTGTCCTTTCCAATATACTGAGATAGTTACCCTTCATCAAATGAGTTGAAGGCAGAGATTCTGTCTTACAGGAGCTCGTATTCAAGTGGTAGTAGCGATAATAATAACCACCACTAAATTTTGTATTCGCTTAAATTTTCACATGGAGCAGTCACTTTACAGGCATTATTTATATTGGTTAACCATCACCGTAATGCTTTAAAAAAGTCATTACTCTCCCTGTTTACAGATGAAGAAATCAAAACTTACAAAGTTAAGTAATTGGTCCAAGTTCATAGTAAGTGGCAGGAGAAGGAGGGCAACCCAGGTTAGGTTGTGTATTTAGAAGACAAACGCATGCAGACTGGGGTGGTGTCGGATCCCATGTGATGGAGATCCCATACAATTGGAAGCATGGAGGAACGTTATGCTTCCTTCTGTGGGCGGCTGGGAGATGAGGTGGAGGAAGAAGGGAAATAGTAAGAATGGGGAGTAAGACAGCTGAAGTAAGTGGGTGAAGTTATTTGGTTCTGTTGAACTGTTGATAGAATAGGCTTGGACAGAGTAGAGCTTGGTGAGTTTGTGGCATGTATCTGGTCTCATTCTTCTTACTTAACAGATGAGGACACTGGGGACTAGAAAGGGAAAGTAATGTGTACAGAGAGGCACAGGGAATCAGTGATAGGCTGGAAGCAGGTCTGCGGAATCCTAAACCTTTTTTTCCCCTGATTCTATTGAGAAGATTATGGGAAGCCATTGAGGATATTCATTCAGTGTCTGCCTGTTGCCAGTGCTTAAGATGGAGGAGAAGGATGAAAGTTCCTCCTGGTTCTTTTCACGTTTCCTCTCCAGGAATAGGTTGCCTGCACTGCATTTGACTCCATGCAAATCAGGAAAGAGACTTTGTTACAGAATTATTTTCCGTTGCACCATCTTTCCTAAATTATTGGGAAATTATCATTTTAGATCAAAAATAGTTTTTCAGAGACAAGTTCTGATGATGTGATACCATTATAGATGCTATTATGCCAATAAAAGAGGGTGCATCTGTCCATAATGGTTTTAAATTTGACATTTCAAGTGAAGAAAAAAAATAGCAGATGCATCAAATCAAATATATATGTCAGAAAATTGGTGTGCCTGGACCTAAGTAAAAGTGAAAAGTTAGAACGGAATCAGTGTCGTTTTATTATTAAATGTTAAAAGTTAAAATAATATCTGCCCAACTAATTATAACACAAGTTGAAATTCAAAAGGTGGAAGGGAGCCACATAGCTGAATCCTTTTTACCATCTAGTCTCTCCCATAAGGTTATTTAGACAATAAGTGAACCTGATCTGTGTGAGCCATTACTGGGTTTTCGTTAGTTGCAAAACTACAAGGAGATATGATTTTTTAATAATGTATGATGGCAAATCCATTTATCAATAGATATATACAGTATTGTGTTTAAGAGGCTAATAATTTTCACATACACAAATGCTCAATTAACATACATCTTGATACAAAAGAGGGCATTTAAAATGCTCACAGAGATTTTACTAATATTAGCCTGTTAACCTAAAGCAAATGTATTAGTATTGGATCATTGCTTGAATAAAATGTTTACTGAGTATTCCTGCAATATTTTTCTATCCATTTATTAATGACCTACTAAGTACCAAAGCAGCATCTTGCCCTAGAGGTTCCGTAACCAGTGCAGAAATAGGTAATGACCCACACTCTCTTGAAATGTATAGTTTATCAGAAGAGATAAGCAATGAAAAAACAGGCAACTATCTGCAATACGAGCAAAAAATACCAGACACTATGTAAGCATGTAATAGTGGCATCTAATTTAGTTTAAAAACATGATCAGGAAAAGTCCCTGAGAGAAAAGATATTAATATGCACTTACATTTATTTTAAATGGGAATATGCA
>NW_007142075.1:0-1025 GCF_000164805.1 Carlito syrichta | reverse complement strand
AAAATAATATCTGCCCAGCTAATTATAACACAAGTTAAAATTCAAAAGGTGGAAGGGAGCCACATAGCTGAATCCTTTTTACCATCTAGTCTCTCCCATAAAGTTATTTAGACAATAAGTGAACCTGATCTGTGTGAGCCATTACTGGGTTTTCGTTAGTTGCAAAACTACAAGGAGATATGATTTTTTAATAATGTATTATGGCAAATCCATTTATCAATAGATATATACAGTATTGTGTTTAAGAGGCTAATAATTTTCACATACACAAATGCTCAATTAACATACATCTTGATACAAAAGAGGGCATTTAAAATACTCACAGAGTTTTTACTAATATTAGCCTGTTAACCTAAAGCAAATGTATTAGTATTGGATCATTGCTTGAATAAAATGTTTACTGAGTATTCCTGCAATATTTTTCTATACATTTATTAATGACCTACTAAGTACCAAAGCAGCATCTTGCCCTAGAGGTTCCGTAACCAGTGCAGAAATAGGTAATGACCCACACTCTCTTGAAATGTATAGTTTATCAGAAGAGATAAGCAATGAAAAAACAGGCAACTATTTGCAATACGAGCAAAAAATACCAGACACTATGTAAGCATGTAATAGTGGCATCTAACTTAGTTTAAAAACATGATCAGGAAAAGTCCCTGAGAGAAAAGATATTAAATATGCACTTACATTTATTTTAAATGGGAATATGCAACGGATAGAAATTTAAGTAACTTAGAATTTGAATGCACTCTTTTTCTAGAGACTATTGAAGTATAGATTTATTCCCAAAGAAGCCTTTATATGTTAATGTGCTCAGTGAAAAAATATGCTGATTTTCAATTTTATAATAACTTTATTTCATGAAGACATTTCTCATTTGCACTTTATCCATGGTGTGAATCATATGAGCAGTTGTTTTCCCAGGATTAATGACCTCTTAACATAAGCTTTTCCTACGAGTTAATGAGCGTCTGCAGTAGTCGGAATTTTTAAGCAGAGTAGAAGATTCTTGATCCATATGG
>NW_007142074.1:0-805 GCF_000164805.1 Carlito syrichta | reverse complement strand
CTCACAGAGTTTTTACTAATATTAGCCTGTTAACCTAAAGCAAATGTATTAGTATTGGATCATTGCTTGAATAAAATGTTTACTGAGTATTCCTGCAATATTTTTCTATACATTTATTAATGACCTACTAAGTACCAAAGCAGCATCTTGCCCTAGAGGTTCCGTAACCAGTGCAGAAATAGGTAATGACCCACACTCTCTTGAAATGTATAGTTTATCAGAAGAGATAAGCAATGAAAAAACAGGCAACTATTTGCAATACGAGCAAAAAATACCAGACACTATGTAAGCATGTAATAGTGGCATCTAATTTAGTTTAAAAACATGATCAGGAAAAGTCCCTGAGAGAAAAGATATTAAATATGCACTTACATTTATTTTAAATGGGAATATGCAACGGATAGAAATTTAAGTAACTTAGAATTTGAATGCACTCTTTTTCTAGAGACTATTGAAGTATAGATTTATTCCCAAAGAAGCATTTGTATGTTAAAGTGCTCAGTGAAAAAATATGCTGATTTTCAATTTTATAATAACTTTATTTCATGAAGACATTTCTCATTTGCACTTTATCCATGGTGTGAATCATATGAGCAGTTGTTTTCCCAGGATTAATGACCTCTTAACATAAGCTTTTCCTACGAGTTAATGAGCGTCTGCAGTAGTCGGAATTTTTAAGCAGAGTAGAAGATTCTTGATCCATATGGTCATTACCTTATGAGAAATTCCTGACCAACAGGTCATTATTGCTGTTAATGTGCTGAGAATTTTTTTTTTTTTTTTAGTGCTCAGTCGATCCTTTTCC
>NW_007142073.1:0-4486 GCF_000164805.1 Carlito syrichta | reverse complement strand
ATTTTCCAATGTTAAAAGTAAAACATGTAGCTAAAGAGTTTCAAGTAATTTTCACATATTCATCAGGCAGGTCAAAATAAAGCATAAAGTTCAATTATTAAATACCTTTTGTCTTAGGTAATCTTTGATGGGTATACAGATTTAAAAAATGAGGGAGAGACATCATGAATTTAAATGTGTGTTGGTAGTTAGATAAAACAGCTTTATCTTTTTGTTTTTTTAACAAGTTTAAATTTTTGTAAGAACTTAGTTAAATGTTGTTTTCATATTTTATATTTTAGCAAGAGATAAGTAATTGGGAAAGAAATATTTCAAGAATTTTGAAAGGAATTAAATTATTTGACTAAATAATACACAAATTATTATATTTTATATGTAAATTAGCTTGACCTGCATTTGAAAAAAATGCCTCAGTAGGTGGACCTAATTCTCTTTATCATTCTTATTTATTCTATTAAATAAAACTCATTAATCATAAGAATTTTCAGAAATATCTAATGTTATAAACTGAAAATACTGTGAGTCAAGTGGTCCAATCAAGTAGAACACTTTGTATTGAATGTATCAGAAAATTGAAATAAAACTGGTTCACATAATGAACAGAATTATTTGACTCATCTAACTAAAGAACATAACGGTTTAGATACAACTTTATCCAACAGTTCAAAATCAGCAGAAAATTCACCCCTCCATCTACTCACTATTGTTTGCTTGGTTAGTTTCCACTCTACATTCAGATCTCAGCTTATAGGTCAATGGAACTGAAGACCAATCCTCAACCCCTAACTTTACTGAACTGGGTCAAGTTCCTTTTTTATATGTCTTCATAGGTCCAGCTGGTGTTTCTTCACTGTATTCATTATTGTTATTATCAGTAGTAGTAGCAATATAGTTTTTAAGGTTTATAATGTATCATTTCCTTGTCAGGCATATCATGGGCATGCAGTCTGTACTTACTGACTTAATGAATGTTTTAATGAAGACAAGCATGCACTAACATTTTTAACACATGAAATACCATGAATATAAATACCCTGAAAGATGTTACTTTCTCTTGGTCTTTGTTCAGTGCTTGTCGTGGCATCTCTCTCTCTGCAGAAATTTTATTCTCTATGAAACTTCCCTGATTATCAAAGCAAAAAATAAAAAAAATTAAGTTTTCCCTGTCTTGGAAACCTCAGAAGATATTATCACTTTGGTGTGATCCTAATCATAAATATTGCACAGTGATTTCTACCAAATTATACGGTTTGGAGGACAAAGGTTATATCTTTTGTTTTCAATTCTTCATGGAAGAAAATTCATTGGCATCACAACCATCAGTAAATATTTTTAAGTCTAATGAAAGATACACTACTCTTATTTGGAGATTTGAGTTTCACCTGTTTTATAACTACCAGTGTTTCCTTGCAAATATGAAAGGAATTTGTACTGTGATTTAGGTTTACTAAATAGTAAATTTGTAGACCAGATGGTGGGTCTACAAAAATGTTTTTAATCAAACTGATGCAAATGAAACACAGAAAAGACTATCTTCTTTTAAGAGAATTATCCCCTAATAACTAACAAATAGGACTTTATTATAGACTAGCCTGTGAATATACATTTTATGTAAAATGAGATAAACACAATTGTTTTTAATGACAATTAGAATTCAGTAAACATGTAGGTACTTATTAGGTAACTTCATATGTCCACCTTCCCTTGAGATAAAATTCCATTAAAATCAATAGGTTTCAAACTCTAAAAAATGAAGGTTGAGCTAGACAATATGTATGCAACATAGATAGTTACTAAACCCAGTGAGCTATAAAATGAAAATGATTCTCTATTTTCAACCCTGATCCTTTAAAAAAATATTTTGTAAGGGATTTTAATATCTGAAGAGCATGTATAGTAATATTAGGTGAAAATATTTATTTTGATAAATGCAGTAAAACTTTTCAAAATCATTTACATTGTATCTTTATATTTATACTCAACAATTTTGCCTTCATTTATGAACCTTAGTGGTTTCTTTATAACAAAGTATGAATACTGTGTACTAATAAAATAATTATTGCCTCAAACTATTAAAAGGTAATTGTTTCTTGCTTTTGTAGACATTTTCACAATAAAATTTATTAAACTTAGAGCTTTGAATTTAAATTTATGGAACTGCAATGTTTATAATACTCATTATTCAGGATTATTGTCCATAGTATGTCAAAGGACTTATCTATAAATTTAAAAATTACAAAAATATAGAAATTTCTAAAGTTAAATAGTAATCACAGAGGTGACTGTGTGTATGTGTGTGTGTGTACACATGCATTTTACAAATAAAATTTTGAATTCATATGCTTTTCCTATTACAAAAATATCAATAATAGCAACAAGGCTTTTAACTGAGGCACTTTGGCAGAGTTGGAGGTTTAGCATAAAAAACTGGGCCGGGCACAGTGGCTCAAGCTAATAATCCCAGCACTTTGGGAGGCCAAGGAGAGAGGATTGTCTGAGCCTGCGGGTTCAAGACCAGCCTGGGCAACATGGAGAGACCTCATCTCTATGATAAATAAAAAATTAGCTGGACGTGGTAGCCCGTACATGTAGTTCCAGCTACTTGGAAGGCTGAGGCAGAAGGATCATATGGTAGCCTAGCAGTTCGACACTGGGGTAGGTGTGAGTGTGCCACTGCACTCCAGCCTGGGCAATGGAGTGAGATTCCAACTCCAAAAAAAAAAAAATGAAGAAATAACATTGCAGTTTTGTAGACAATCCTTTTTTTAACACAATTCCTCCATTACCTTTGTCCATTTTCAATGCATCTTTCTTTTTTATTTTCTTTAAGCCCAAACCTGTTAGCCTTAGAATCCTGTTCATTATTTATGTTTCTATCCTTATTTTCTCTGATTTCCAGATCATTAATTACTGATTGATATCTAATCATATTTCTGGAGGCTCATGATTGGTATTTTCAGGAGAATGAACAGAAGCAACACAACCATAATTGGCATGACTACAATTCCATAATCCTTCCATTGGTCAGGCATCCTATTTAGTAGAGTATCTAATCTTGCAGAGAGCCCTGAGAGATCAACTCATATTGTCACCAAGGTTTTAAATTTTTTAATGTTTCATAACATTTCATAAAGAAAAGTTCTACCTAGCTACTTTTTATAATTAGTATGGCAGTAGGTAGAATGAATCCTAAAACTCTTAGTGTATTTGAATATTTCAAAGCAAATGATAGTATAAGTAGAAATATTGTGAGTAGCATTTTCTCTTTCTGGTATTCTAACTCAAAGGTAAAATTTTCATTCCCGTATGAATTAGAACCCTGATTTCCTAACCTCTGACATTTTAAAAAATAGTCCTTTAGTTTACCTTACAGCCCCCTGATTATGTTTAAATAAAAGATTTATCTTCCAGATTAAGAATAGAAGTTTTATATAATTTTTCTCCCTCATGAAAGCACATGCTCTATTGAACAGTTGAAGGCTTATGACTTTTCAATTAAATTTGAGACTTGTCTTTTAAGAAATTTTAATGAAAAGTCAATTAAATTTTCCATACAGCTGTATTTCCAAATAAAGGGAACTAACGCAAAAAAATAATTAAACTTAATTTCTCAAATCATGTGGTTATGGTTTTAGTGGCGTTTCTTAAACAATATTTATATTTAATATTGCTTGGAAGTTTTATACATTATTAAGTGCTGGATTATATGTGCTAAAAATTAGTACAGTAGTGGTTTATAAGAATCTTTCATTTCTTTGTTATATTTTATTCAGGATTTTAGTCCTTAAAAGTAAAACTCCCATTATCACGATAAATTTTCCGAATGATATCATTTATTTTAATTTGCCAAAGGAAGTAATGATTATACAAAAAATTGAATACTATTTTGATTTACTTCATTTTGTAAATATATTATATAAGTTAAATTCTTTTCTCAGCCAAACATTATTTATCTAATACTATTCACAAGAAGTTTGGCATTGCATTACTTGACCTTTTTATTGTAAATTAGAATACATTTTTAAACATAAAAAGTACAGAAGACCAAAAATACTATTGTATATAAAACTAAGAAACCAGGTCAAGATGAAATCATAGACATGTTTATGATCATTAATATTTTAGTTTTGCATAAGAAATTTAAAGATATCTGTTTTGTCCTTAATTAAATAGAACAGAGTGTGTCAGTACTTTTTTCTTTTTAACATGAACATTTGTTAAGTCAGTCCTATATCAAGACACTTTTTAAAAGAGTAAAGCATGTGAAAATTGAATCTTTAGTCATTTTGGTAACAAACAATAGGGTGATTTCTTTTCTTGTGAAGAGTTGTAATAAGATGACCATTTTTACTGACATTATCAACTGAAAGTTCAGAGAGTTGTTTACCTCAATTTTCTGGGGTTACAAAGTGGCAGCTCCTCAAATATTTGCATTAAATACTGATAAAGGCTTCATCACATGCCATAATTAAGCATTAAAATACTG
>NW_007142072.1:0-3705 GCF_000164805.1 Carlito syrichta | reverse complement strand
ATGCATAAATATATTCCAGGTCATCTGAGAACAAGAGTTACACTTTGAAAAAATCATAAACTACTATTAAATTTTTTGTAGGGGAAATATTATAACTCATACATTTTAGCAGTGTTTCAATTATTACTGATTGAAATGCATTTTGTCAGCCAGGCTCCGTGGCTCAGCCTGTAATCCCGCGCTTTGGGGGTTGAAGTGAGTGAATTGCCTGAGCCTGTGGGTTCGAGACCCACCTGGGCAGCGAGACCTCATCTCTACAATAAATCAAAAAGTCAGCCAGGCGTGGTAGCGCATGCCTGTAATTCCAGCTACTTGGAAGGCTGAGGTGGAAGGATCGCTGGAGCCCGGCAGGTCGAGGCTGCGGTGGCCGGGAGCGGCCACTGCACTCCAGTCTGGGTGACAGAGTGAGACTCCAACTCAAAAAAAAAAGAAATGCATTTTGTCCTGTATCACCCTTTTTTTTGGTTTCAAATTTTAAGAATACTGATGTGCTTGGGCCAACCAATTGATTAAAATTGATTTTGCAGTTAATGTATGTTGTGAAGTAGCCCTCAAATCTGTTTTCTATATTGAAGTTGGTGAATTTGACTGTGGTCATGATACCTGGTCCAGACACTGGTGTCAGAGTGACAAGCCCACAGGCAAATGACTACCTAGCTTAGTGAATACCTAAGCCTATTCTTCTGAAAAGCAATGTAGGTCATTTACCAGCACTCAAATATTGCTTAGAAAAGGGAGTCTGATGACTTACAAACCCAAAGCCTGCCTTCTGAAACAGGTCCTAAAGCATATGTGCATCTAGAGAAGAAGGAAGGGTCCTTATGCAAGGGAAATAAGAGTCTATCTTAAACATAGTAAGAATATAGCATGGGGAAGTTAGAGAGCAATGCTTCTACTTCAAATATGCACAAAATAATCACCTGGGGAATGCTTTTCAATGTCTATAAGTCTTCCCTTAAATTTTGATTTAGTGGATCTGGAATGAACCTCAAGCATTCATAAATTTTAAAAGCTTCCAATGTGAACTAATATACGACGAGAAGTGATAGGCATTGGTCTAGATTAGGAAGTATATATTTTTGTCTCAGTTCTTGTACTAAGTAAGGTGAGATAGATTTAGCTTAGTGATGAGCCCTTGAAAAAGGAACATAGACTATCCTATTTTATGCATTTTCTATAAAAGTTTTATCTAGATGATCAAAAGAATATAATCCCTTTGATATAAAAGAAAATCTTTTATCTCAAGGAGGAAAAAAATAATGGAAGCAATAGAAATGCCCCAAACCACAGTGACTGGAAATGTTTAGTTAATTTAAGTTGAAGTTAAATACAGTACACAATCTATGTAGACTCTAAAAACCCCATTGTAAACTCTCAAGAAACTTGCTGCTTTTTCTCTTAAAAGATGAAATTTTGTTATGACCTATACAAAGTTTTCAGGCAAAAAAATGCCTTTTATATTTAGTTTTGAGTTGAGTTTAGCATATATCCTCCATATTAAATGCCAAAATTACATATAAACAACAAAAACAAACAAGGATATGGTCTATTACAGTACTTCATAGTGATAGCAACTAACTTCATTGAAATCTGTTTTTCATACAGCTCTCTTGAATTGAATCTGTGTCAAGGATAATGCATCTTCTGTGATACAGATGAAGTCAGAGTTCTTCAAATCACTGTTTATATCAGTTTCAAAATGATCAATATTCAATCGGGATACAACATGCAAGGGATAACTTGAAGATTCAATATGTTGAGAGACATGTGGACCATCTCCACACATGTCTCTTGACATGTTTCTTCATTATTTTATGTGCCTGCAGTATCATTCTCCAAAATTACATGTTATGCACATGAATTCCTCCAAGCTTTTGCTGTTCCTTTTTCCTAGAC
The DNA here is from genome assembly GCF_000164805.1 of Carlito syrichta. Classification (NCBI taxonomy): domain Eukaryota; kingdom Metazoa; phylum Chordata; class Mammalia; order Primates; family Tarsiidae; genus Carlito; species Carlito syrichta. Next base: position 1,809 of record NW_007142072.1, on the reverse strand, counting down.
ATCTTTTTCCTCCCTTCATCACCCATTCTTCAGAAGTAAACTATTACCAACTGTGTGAACCCTCCTCTTTGTACTGCATTCATTACTTCCATGCCTGAGATAACTAATGACTAACTTACTTGTTTCATGAACTTTTGCAGTTTTATCATATTGCATGTTTATGCCTGAGTGACTGCATATATATGACTGACCCTTCTTTTGTTGTGTTGTTTTGAAAGTCATTGGAGAACATGAATATGTTTTTCCTTTTGGTATAAGCCTGTTTTTCCCTTTTGTTTGACGTACATGAAAATTTGTATCATCAGTCAGATAGACATGTAATTACATGCAGTGCCAGTAGCCACAAGTGCCAGCTCTCCAGTATGATTGTCAAGAAGAAACAAGAAGATAATGTGGGTCAAGCTATGTCTTTTCTACCCAGATGATCAGAAATTGCCTTTTTAAACATGTGCCTAAATATTCCACTGCACCATTATTCCTAAATCATGTTCAAAATATGAGAGTTTAAAGTTTATTTGTTCATAACTTTGCTTCTCAGATATTTTTGATATGAAATCATTAATTGCACTCTTTATCTTTCTTCAGAGAGAGAGATGGAGAGGGAGGGAGAGAAAGAGGGAGAGAGAGAGGGAGAGAGACAGAGGAGAGGAACTTAGGTGAAAGAAGTTAGGTGGTAGATGAGAGAGAGGAAGACAGGGTAGAAAGGCAGATGGATGGTGAAATAGATAAAGGATGATAAGTAGATAAATAGTTAAAATGTGAGTTGATAGATGGCAGATATGGTGTTTTTAAAATATGTCCACAGATTCTTTGATACCTCTCCTTTCAAGTGATGGAGCTTAACACCCTCCCCGTTGGTGTGGATGGTACTTAATGACTCACTTCTGAAAATAGAGCTGAAATGACAGTACGATATTTTGAAGACTACGTGATAAAAGATATTGAGAATTCCTCCTCACTTACTGTCTCTTGGATCCCTCAATTTTGGAGCAGTTAGCTGCCATGTCATAAGGATGCACAAGCTACACATGATGAGGCACACACAGGAACTGAGGTTTCCTGCTACCACTTACATAAATGAGAGATCTTGGAAGTAAATTGTCCAGGAGATATCCTGTCTACCAGCACATGAAATACCCTGGCCAAAATCACCCAGCTAAGCCACTCCTGAATCCTCAGTCTACAGAAGCTGTTGTTTCAGGATATTATGTTGGAAGTAATTTGTTAAGTAGTAGTAGATAATATTATAGATGAGAGATAAATAGATGGATGAAAGATCAGAGAGAAGTAGACATAAAAAGAGACTGATGAGCCGGGCTCGGTGGCTCAGCCTGTAATCCTGTACCTTTGGGAGGCTGAGGTGAGTGGATTGCCTGAGCCCGCGGGTTCGAGACCCACCTGGGCAGTGAGACCTCATCTCTACAATAAATCAAAAAATCAGCAGGGCATGGTAGCACATGCCTGTAATTCCGGCTACTCAGAAGGCTGAGGTGGAAGGATCGCCGGAGCGCAGGAGGCGAGGCTGCGGTGGCCGGAAGTGGCCACTGCACTCCAGTCTGGGTGACTGAATGAGACTCCAACTCAAAAAAAAAAAAAAAAGAGAGACTGATAACTTTTCATAGAAAGACATATTATGACATAATATGTTTGAATATTCAAAAATGTAATGATAGAATGATAGCTATAATCTTATATAAATTAATTTTATCACAAATTTTTTGGTTTGGGGGTAATAACCAACTTCACATAAATCTGCAAGCTTTTTACCTTATTCGTATTTTATATTACTGCACTCAGATGTTATCAACG
>NW_007142071.1:0-4358 GCF_000164805.1 Carlito syrichta | reverse complement strand
TGTCGCTACTGGATGACTAGAATGCGAATGATTAGCCATCTTTCATTGCATTGTCTCTATAGAAGAGTTTAGTATGTGAAATAATCTTAATTAAACAAAGAGATTTTGGCTATTTCTAGGACTGTCTCAGGGAAATCTATTAAAAACAAGAAAAATTCAAAAATGAAACATCAATATTGATAAAAAAAGTTAGACATCTATTTTATGTTACAACATCTGCATTTCTCTAACTATGGTTTTGGTGAATGAAAATCTATCTAGGTATTTCTCAAATAATACTGTGAAAGAGACATGTAGCTACCCTGTAATTTATGATGAATTGTTTTTATCCCATGAGGAACTTTGTGTTGAATGAGTTGAGTCACCATATAATCATATTGTTTATTTTAACCAGTGTTTGTTTTATGTAGGTTCATAATGTTATATAATTACAGTATTAAAAGTTTATAAATATAAAAAATGTATGTTTATTTCTATTCACACCTGCTTTATTTTGATTGCCCATTCCATACTTACTATGATTTTATCATAATAGGAAACAATTATGATAGTAGTAAACAATTTAATTAATCCGGAGGAAATTTTTTTTCTGCTAGTGCTTATCACTACAAGGATAATTTTTTCCCTTCTTTCCTCCTTCCCTCCATCCGTTTCTCTCACCCTCCTTCCCTTTCTTCCATACTTTAAACTTCTATAATTGGGGAAGAATGCATAGACAGGGGGGTGATAGAATGAAGGGGAAGAGGCATTTGTGTATGCCCATGTGGGTGATATGTTTGAGGTTTATCAGTGTAACACATAGAAACATATATACATATGTGTATAAATAAATAAATTCAAGATGTATATAGAATTCTTTCTTGGAGTGAACAAAGTATTATTTCCATTTCATCGGTATAAATCTTCAGGAAGAAAGTGTCTAATTTACTTGCTGGTCCATATGCTTAGTTTGCCTCTAAACTTTTTTTAGACAAGCAGATACATATAAGTAATCTGGATTATGATTTTTAAGTAACTTTGCTTTGCTTTCTATCAATTGAATGAGTTAATTTTTGAGATTATTTTACTATTTAAATAATTTAATTTTGATTATCATTAGACAAGTAATGTTACTTTTTTCTTTTTTATTATATTTCAGTTAATTTTTCCTCTTAAAAACAGGATCCGCTGGGCTTGGTGGCTCAGCCTATAATCCCGCACCTTTGGGAGGCTGTGAGTGGATTGCCTGAGCCCGCGGGTTCGAGACTCGCCTGGGCAGCAAGACCTCATCTCTACAATAAATCAAAAAATCAGCCGGGCGTGGTAGCGCATTCCTGTAATTCCAGCTACTTAGAAGGCTGAGGCGGAAGGATCGCTGGAGCCCAGCAGGTCGAGGCTGCGGTGGCTGGGAGCGGCCCCTGCACTCCAGTCTGGGCGACAGAGTGAGACTCCAACTCAAAAAAAACAAAAACAAAAACAAAAACAGGATCCAACTATGTTGCCCAAGTTGGAGTATAGTGAATCATGGCTCACTACAGCCTCCATCTCCTGGGTTGAAGCAATCCTCGCCCCTCAGCCTCCCAACACACTGGTATCACAGGCATGAGCCACTGTTCCCAGCCCGCTGGGGCGTTCTCTCTCTCTCTCTCTCTCTCTCTCTCTCTGTTTTTAATATTCATAGACTCACAAGAAAAACTGCTGTCATCCTTTTAAGTCCTTACTCTCTTATGACTGGAGCCTACTAAGATTTGTGTATTTGTTCACTTACCAAAATATTTTACTCTCAAATTAGAAACATAGCATAATTAAACTTGCACTTCATCTTAAACAATAGCATTTAGCCTAATGTGGAAACATTTTTGAGATACCAAAGTAAATGCTCAGGTATCCACTGGGTTGTTTGGCTATGTGGTTCAGAAAAATACCTTGAAGATTAAAGATAATTTCTTTATTCATTTCTGATCTTTTAGCATTCTTTGCAAATTATGAGGTAAAGAATAATAATAGTAGTAGCAATGATAATAAAACACTCTGTTAAACTATTGCCACCTAGAAGATAATTTTTTTAAAACCTGCTGATGATCTTTCTATATCTGGGACCATACCTTTCCTCAACAGTTCTGTATTCCAGTCTTCTCAACTGGGAATCCATAGAGAATTAAATTTTACAGAAAATGGTTTGAGTAATTATCTTATCATTCCTCTCAAGTATGGTATATAGCTCATGCTATTCTTGATGCATATGAGAGAAATTAATCCATTGCATACAGTGCCTTGGGATACTAAGACTTAATTTTTATATAAAACTGTTCAGAAGAACTGCTCTCCCCCAAAGCACCAAAACAGTACCCACTGCCCCACGCCATTGCTTACCCAACCACAGCAAATAATTGGAGCTCCCCATCAGGGGAGTTCCCCGTCCTCAGTTACATTATAAACACGTTTTTACAGTTTTGAAATTCAGATGTGTCTTATTGCCACTGCCATTCAGGAAAGTAATATTTTCTTGATTTCCTGGTAAATTTTTGCTAAGCTAGTGACCTGCCCAGCTACAAATGGCATATTAGGATTCAGAAAATCAAGTACCTTCTGTATTACACAACCAGCACCCCCTTACAGATTTACTCTTTTTTTGTTACCTATTCTTTAGATCTATAGTAGAGTTTCCTTGCATAAAAAAACAAGATATTTTCCACTGATAAAATTTTATAGTAGCTGTTTTTTTTAATGAGTAAAATGTTCATAATCAAACATTTACTTCTATTAAATTATTTAAATATGTGATTTCTCCTACTGTGTTAGACTGTAATATAAAATGACATCTGATGAAAATTGTTTGAAGAGTAATGAATTTAGTGTACCACCAAGTGTACCATGCCTCTCCATGGTCTGACACTTGATGATTTCAAGAATCACTGCCCTAAGGTCCTCTTTTGTGCTGGTTGGTAATGTGCAGTAATAGGTTCAAATAGACTAATTTATGCTTAAGTGATAGCTAATGTATCTTTCTTGCAGGTATTTACCTTGATTAAAACAGACAGGTCAACATAAGGCATTTCAAGTGGGAATTCCAAGCACTATTGAAAGCCAACTGGGCCAGACAAAGCTTATAAAGGAAAAAGTACACTTAAAGTTACTAAAATTCTAGCTGGATCTAGAAGAAATTTGTATTTGCATCCAATTTGTTATAAGCCCTTTGATCTTTCTTGATGCATGCTGCCCAGAAGGATGCTCACTTTACCAATGAGTTTTACACCCATTGCTCATTAGCAAATTGGGAAAAAGTTCTGTTGACATATTATGTAATATGACCATATGAGCCATGGGTTCCCAATGTTTGCATCTGTTGCACAGAGTGTTTTGTAGAGTACATTAAAATATGTATAAAAGGCCTTTTCCTTTTTAACAATAAGCAAACAAATTATAAACATATGCAATACATTGGTGAGTAAGTCTAATGCTTTTGCAGGTGCTGATTGGAAACCAGTATTAGTGAAGAGACATGGTAGAAACTCTCAGAAACCTGATGTTCACTTAATTATGTGTGTGTTATAAAGCATGTTAAATTGTAACTGTAAAGATGATCTTGCAACATGGATGAGAAGATATTTAGTAAATTCCTTTTTTGGTATGGTTGTATTTTGTTCATGAAAAAAAATTTGATCATACATTTTTCTCTGTAGCTACCTGATATTGCATGATTATAATTGCTTTTATTTATGAGATAATATGCCTTCCACTAGTGCTGATCTAGATTAAACTTAAGTGTATGATTCTTTTAAATAATGGACTCATCTTTTTTGTTTTCTCTCTCGTAGAGAAAGGATTAAATGTCTTTTTTTCTTTTTGATTATATGTCATTAGAGACAGTGAAGTGCTCTTTATCTAACATACATAAGCTAGAACTATTTTTAACAAGATAACTTTGTCTACCCCTGAATCAAGCTATTTTGCTTCACGAGCTATTGAAATATATTCCTTAAAGAAAAGCAGTGGAATATTTTTATTATATAAAATATACTCTGTTCAATAGATTAGAAAAGATGCCAAACACAGGAGAGCTACTTAGGAAAATATTTTGGAAATGAAATCAAAATAAAACAAAAGAAGAGTCATATATGTAGAGTTTCTGATGGTCTAAATAATAATATGATTTTATAACAAACATTTAAACAAATGAAGTTATTTCCATATAATGCACTCCTACTCTTTTCATAAACACTTGAGAAATGACACTGGATAAACTAGTAGTTAAAAATCAGTTAAGTAAAAAGGAAATCATCTTCGATCAGATCTCCAAAACTTTTATTTTCTTTTCTTCTCCTTTCCATTCTCCTTCCCCTAATTTCCTTCCTTCCTGTGCTTTCTGGGAAGTTGCT
>NW_007142070.1:0-6485 GCF_000164805.1 Carlito syrichta | reverse complement strand
CTCAGTCTACAGAAGTTGTTGTTTCAGGATATTATGTTGGAAGTAATTTGTTAAGTAGTAGTAGATAATATTATAGATGAGAGATAAATAGATGGATGAAAGATCAGAGAGAAGTAGACATAAAAAGAGACTGATGAGCCGGGCTCGGTGGCTCAGCCTGTAATCCTGCGCCTTTGGGAGGCTGAGGTGAGTGGATTGCCTGAGCCCGCGGGTTCGAGACCCTCCTGGGCAGTGAGACCTCATCTCTACAATAAATCAAAAAATCAGCAGGGCATGGTAGCACATGCCTGTAATTCTGGCTACTCAGAAGGCTGAGGTGGAAGGATCACCGGAGCGCAGGAGGCGAGGCTGCGGTGGCCGGAAGTGGCCACTGCACTCCAGTCTGGGTGACTGAATGAGACTCCAACTCAAAAAAAAAAAAAAAAAGAGAGACTGATAGCTTTTCATAGAAAGACATATTATGACATAATATGTTTGAATATTCAAAAATGTAATGATAGAATGATAGCTATAATCTTATATAAATTAATTTTATCACAAATTTTTTGGTTTGGGGGTAATAACCAACTTCACATAAATCTGGAAGCTTTTTACCTTGTTCGTATTTTATATTACTGCACTCAGAAGTTATCAACGTGAGAACTCTTCTCTGTATATTACACTCACTACTCCCATGCCTGAGATAATTAGTGATAAACTCACTTGTCATTCCATGAACTCAAAATCACATGAATGAAAATAAAATCAATATTTGAAAAGTTGTTAGTCAAACATAATTTTCCTACTGTCAACATTTGGGTCAAATTTTTTATTTAAACATGAATTTTTCAAACTTTTGAGAAAACTGTAAGTCATTATGATCATCTACCTTTTGGAGTGCAATAAATAAAAAATTTTTTATGAATGGAAAGACTAAGAATTCTAAGGCAATGTCGCTACTGGATGACTAGTATGTGAATGATTAGCCATCTTTCATTGCATTGTCTCTATAGAAGAGTTTAGTATGTGAAATAATCTTAATTAAACAAAGAGATTTTGACTATTTCTAGGACTTTCTCAGGGAAATCTATTAAAAACAAGAAAAATTAAAAAATGAAACATCAATATTGGTAAAAAAAAGTTAGACATCTATTTTATGTTACAACATCTGCATTTCTCTAACTATGGTTTTGGTGAATGAAAATCTATCTAGGTATTTCTCAAATAATACTGTGAAAGAGACATGTAGCTACCCTGTAATTTATGATGAATTGTTTTTATCCCATGAGGAACTTTGTGTTGAATGAGATGAGTCACCATATAATCATATTGTTTATTTTAACCAGTGTTTGTTTTATGTAGGTTCATAATGTTATATAATTACAGTATTAAAAGTTTATAAATATAAAAAAATGTATGTTTATTTCTATTCACACCTGCTTTATTTTGATTGCCCATTCCATACTTACTATGATTTTATCATAATAGGAAACAATTATGATAGTAGTAAACAATTTAATTAATCCGGAGGAAATTTTTTTCTGCTAGTGCTTATCACTACAAGGATAATTTTTTCCCTTCTTTCCTCCTTCCCTCCATCAGTTTCTCTCACCCTCCTTCCCTTTCTTCCATACTTTAAACTTCTATAATTGGGGAAGAATGCATAGACAGAGGGGTGTTAGAATGAAGGGGAAGAGGCATTTGTGTATGCCCATGTGGGTGATATGTTTGAGGTTTATCAGTGTAACACATAGAAACATATATACATATGTGTATAAATAAATAAATTCAAAATGTATATAGAATTCTTTCTTGGAGTGAACAAAGTATTATTTCCATTTCATCGGTATAAATCTTCAGGAAGAAAGTGTCTAATTTACTTGCTGGTCCATATGCTTAGTTTGTCTCTAAACTTTTTTTAGACAAGCAGATACATATAAGTAATCTGGATTATGATTTTTAAGTAACTTTGCTTTGCTTTCTATCAATTGAATGAGTTAATTTTTGAGATTATTTTACTATTTAAATAATTTAATTTTGATTATCATTAGACAAGTAATGTTACTTTTTTCTTTTTTATTATATTTCAGTTAATTTTTCCTCTTAAAAACAGGATCCGCTGGGCTTGGTGGCTCAGCCTATAATCCCGCACCTTTGGGAGGCTGTGAGTGGATTGCCTGAGCCCGCCCGCTCGAGACTCGCCTGGGCAGCAAGACCTCATCTCTACAATAAATCAAAAAATCAGCCGGGCGTGGTAGCGCATTCCTGTAATTCCAGCTACTTAGAAGGCTGAGGCGGAAGGATCGCTGGAGCCCAGCAGGTCGAGGCTGCGGTGGCTGGGAGCGGCCCCTGCACTCCAGTCTGGGCGACAGAGTGAGACTCCAACTCAAAAAAAACAAAAACAAAAACAAAAACAGGATCCAACTATGTTGCCCAAGTTGGAGTATAGTGAATCATGGCTCACTACAGCCTCCATCTCCTGGGTTGAAGCAATCCTCGCCCCTCAGCCTCCCAACACACTGGTATCACAGGCATGAGCCACTGTTCCCAGCCCGCTGGGGCGTTCTCTCTCTCTCTCTCTCTCTCTCTCTCTCTGTTTTTAATATTCATAGACTCACAAGAAAAACTGCTGTCATCCTTTTAAGTCCTTACTCTCTTATGACTGGAGCCTACTAAGATTTGTGTATTTCTTCACTTACCAAAATATTTTACTCTCAAATTAGAAACATAGCATAATTAAACTTGCACTTCATCTTAAACAATAGCATTTAGCCTAATGTGGAAACATTTTTGAGATACCAAAGTAAATGCTCAGGTATCCACTGGGTTGTTTGGCTATGTGGTTCAGAAAAATACCTTGAAGATTAAAGATAATTTCTTTATTCATTTCTGATCTTTTAGCATTCTTTGCAAATTATGAGGTAAAGAATAATAATAGTAGTAGCAATGATAATAAAACACTCTGTTAAACTATTGCCACCTAGAAGATAATTTTTTTAAAACCTGCTGATGATCTTTCTATATCTGGGACCATACCTTTCCTCAACAGTTCTGTATTCCAGTCTTCTCAACTGGGAATCCATAGAGAATTAAATTTTACAGAAAATGGTTTGAGTAATTATCTTATCATTTCTCTCAAGTATGGTATATAGCTCATACTATTCTTGATGCATATGAGAGAAATTAATCCATTGCATACAGTGCCTTGGGATACTAGGACTTAATTTTTATATAAAACTGTTTCAGAAGAACTGCTCTCCCCCAAAGCACCAAAACAGTACCCGCCTGCCCCACGCCATTGCTTACCCAACCACAGCAAATAATTGGAGCTCCCCATCAGTGGAGTTCCCCGTCCTCAGTTACATTATAAACACGTTTTTACAGTTTTGAAATTCAGATGTTTCTTATTGCCACGGCCATTCAGGAAAGTAATATTTTCTTGATTTCCTGGTAAATTTTTGCTAAGCTAGTGACCTGCCCAGCCACAAATGGCATATTAGGATTCAGAAAATCAAGTACCTTCTGTATTACACAACCAGTACCCCCTTACAGATTTACTCTTTTTTTGTTACCTATTCTTTAGATCTATAGTAGAGTTTCCTTGCATAAAAAAACAAGATATTTTCCACTGACAAAATTTTATAGTAGCTGTTTTTTTTATGAGTAAAATGTTCATAATCAAACATTTACTTCTATTAAATTATTTAAATCTGTGATTTCTCCTACTGTGTTAGACTGTAATATAAAATGACATCTGATGAAAATTGTTTGAAGAGTAATGAATTTAGTGTACCACCAAGTGTACCATGCCTCTCCATGGTCTGACACTTGAATGATTTCAAGAATCACTGCCCTAAGGTCCTCTTTTGTGCTGGTTGGTAATGTGCAGTAATAGGTTCAAATAGACTAATTTATGCTTAAGTGATAGCTAATGTATCTTTCTTGCAGGTATTTACCTTGATTAAAACAGACAGGTCAACATAAGGCATTTCAAGTGGGAATTCCAAGCACTATTGAAAGCCAACTGGGCCAGACAAAGCTTATAAAGGAAAAAGTACACTTAAAGTTACTAAAATTCTAGCTGGATCTAGAAGAAATTTGTATTTGCATCCAATTTGTTATAAGCCCTTTGATCTTTCTTGATGCATGCTGCCCAGAAGGATGCTCACTTTACCAATGAGTTTTACACCCATTGCTCATTAGCAAATTGGGAAAAAGTTCTGTTGACATATTATGTAATATGACCATATGAGCCATGGGTTCCCAATGTTTGCATCTGTTGCACAGAGTGTTTTGTAGAGTACATTAAAATATGTATAAAAGGCCTTTTCCTTTTTAACAATAAGCAAACAAATTATAAACATATGCAATACATTGGTGAGTAAGTCTAATGCTTTTGCAGGTGCTGATTGGAAACCAGTATTAGTGAAGAGACATGGTAGAAACTCTCAGAAACCTGATGTTCACTTAATTATGTGTGTGTTATAAAGCATGTTAAATTGTAACTGTAAAGATGATCTTGCAACATGGATGAGAAGATATTTAGTAAATTCCTTTTTTGGTATGGTTGTATTTTGTTCATGAAAAAAAATTTGATCATACATTTTTCTCTGTAGCTACCTGATATTGCATGATTATAATTGCTTTTATTTATGAGATAATATGCCTTCCACTAGTGCTGAACTAGATTAAACTTAAGTGTATGATTCTTTTAAAAAATGGACTCATCTTTTTTGTTTTCTCTCTCCTAGAGAAAGGATTAAATGTCTTTTTTTCTTTTTGATTATATGTCATTAGAGACAGTGAAGTGCTCTTTATCTAACATACATAAGCTAGAACTATTTTTAACAAGATAACTTTGTCTACCCCTGAATCAAGCTATTTTGCTTCACGAGCTATTGAAATATATTCCTTAAAGAAAAGCAGTGGAATATTTTTATTATATAAAATATACTCTGTTCAATAGATTAGAAAAGATGCCAAACACAGGAGAGCTACTTAGGAAAATATTTTGGAAATGAAATCAAAATAAAACAAAAGAAGAGTCATATATGTAGAGTTTCTGATGGTCTAAATAATAATATGATTTTATAACAAACATTTAAACAAATGAAGTTATTTCCATATAATGCACTCCTACTCTTTTCATAAACACTTGAGAAATGACACTGGATAAACTAGTAGTTAAAAATCAGTTAAAGTAAAAAGGAAATCATCTTCGATCAGATCTCCAAAACTTTTATTTTCTTTTTCTTCTCCTTTCCATTCTCCTTCCCCTAATTTCCTTCCTTCCTGTTCATTTGCTTTTGGTATTTTGTTATAGCAGCCCAAACAGACTAAGACATTATTTAACTAAATTATTCTAAAATCAACTAAAATTTAGAAACTGTTTTGTTTCTATACTAAAAAGTTATCCAAACTTAAAATGTCTACACTTTGAACTTATAGTTATCATAGGAACAGCTTAGACACTGGGTTCTGGGGCCCAGTTGGCAGTTGACCTAGATTTCTGAGACAGAATTACTAGTAATTTATAAGCTCTGGTATTTGGTATAAGATCTCAGTGAGATATCCTTGATCTTATCTGATAATACAGGGAATTGCAAAATGCAGAGGGATTATAACATTCAAAACCTGTGGATGATACCTAATTCTAAAACTAAAAAATGGTAATATAAAAATGTATCTAGCCAAAAGCATCTATAGGAAAGCAAGTACCAAAACAAGAGTTCAACTACAGGAGTCTCAAAACCAGGACAGTCCATAATAATTTTATTTTATTTAGTGTTTTCGTCTCATTCACATTTTTGTCTAAACTTCGTATCAAACACATAAGTTTATTATAGTATTATTTCTTTCAACTTCTCAGAAAGAATGTATGATACAAATGCTCTTGGAAATTGCGAGAAACCAAGAAAGCTAACTGAAGTGGCAAAGATAGGGTATATTTCTTACATCTGACACTGAAACCTGAGCTCATAATCACTCATAACTCTGCCTCAGGAACGTAGGCCAATTGCTTATCATAGAAGACGTTATTTATATCTTGAATTTTCACCTGCCAGCTAAGTTATCTTTGTGGATTATCAGAAAATGGCACGCTGATCAATTGGCATAATGATCTCCTCACATTTTCTCCTCTGGAGCATTCTTTGAAAAGTGACGAACTTTCATCTGGGCCATAATCTTTTTACTATACTAATTGCTGAAGTTGGCCCTATTATATTGTGCAATTGATTTAACCTCTTTCTTTGCCCAGCCTATGTATAAAGAGCTATAATGAAGCTGGATACTTCTAAGGCAAGATAAACATGCATGAAGTGTTTATAGGAATGTCGGAATGAGAGGATCACCTCAGTGAGTTTTAATGATTTAGGATGGTAGGTCCTCCATTTGTGGCATGGTTTTTTAAAAAATATATCTGTTGTAGTGAGAGACACATGTTACAGAAGTTACTTATAATAATATGTACCCTCACTCTGTCACTTGGCAATAGTTAATGTGTG
>NW_007142069.1:0-5384 GCF_000164805.1 Carlito syrichta | reverse complement strand
CCAAAGTAAATGCTCAGGTATCCACTGGGTTGTTTGGCTATGTGCTCAGAAAAATACCTTGAAGATTAAAGATAATTTCTTTATTCATTTCTGATCTTTTAGCATTCTTTGCAAATTATGAGGTAAAGAATAATAATAGTAGTAGCAATGATAATAAAACACTCTGTTAAACTATTGCCACCTAGAAGATAATTTTTTTAAAACCTGCTGATGATCTTTCTATATCTGGGACCATACCTTTCCTCAACAGTTCTGTATTCCAGTCTTCTCAACTGGGAATCCATAGAGAATTAAATTTTACAGAAAATGGTTTGAGTAATTATCTTATCATTTCTCTCAAGTATGGTATATAGCTCATACTATTCTTGATGCATATGAGAGAAATTAATCCATTGCATACAGTGCCTTGGGATACTAGGACTTAATTTTTATATAAAACTGTTTCAGAAGAACTGCTCTCCCCCAAAGCACCAAAACAGTACCCGCCTGCCCTACGCCATTGCTTACCCAACCACAGCAAATAATTGGAGCTCCCCATCAGTGGAGTTCCCCGTCCTCAGTTACATTATAAACATGTTTTTACAGTTTTGAAATTCAGATGTTTCTTATTGCCACTGCCATTCAGGAAAGTAATATTTTCTTGATTTCCTGGTAAATTTTTGCTAAGCTAGTGACCTGCCCAGCCACAAATGGCATATTAGGATTCAGAAAATCAAGTACCTTCTGTATTACACAACCAGTACCCCCCTTACAGATTTACTCTTTTTTTTGTTACCTATTCTTTAGATCTATAGTAGAGTTTCCTTGCATAAAAAAACAAGATATTTTCCACTGACAAAATTTTATAGTAGCTGTTTTTTTTATGAGTAAAATGTTCATAATCAAACATTTACTTCTATTAAATTATTTAAATCTGTGATTTCTCCTACTGTGTTAGACTGTAATATAAAATGACATCTGATGAAAATTGTTTGAAGAGTAATGAATTTAGTGTACCACCAAGTGTACCATGCCTCTCCATGGTCTGACACTTGAATGATTTCAAGAATCACTGCCCTAAGGTCCTCTTTTGTGCTGGTTGGTAATGTGCAGTAATAGGTTCAAATAGACTAATTTATGCTTAAGTGATAGCTAATGTATCTTTCTTGCAGGTATTTACCTTGATTAAAACAGACAGGTCAACATAAGGCATTTCAAGTGGGAATTCCAAGCACTATTGAAAGCCAACTGGGCCAGACAAAGCTTATAAAGGAAAAAGTACACTTAAAGTTACTAAAATTCTAGCTGGATCTAGAAGAAATTTGTATTTGCATCCAATTTGTTATAAGCCCTTTGATCTTTCTTGATGCATGCTGCCCAGAAGGATGCTCACTTTACCAATGAGTTTTACACCCATTGCTCATTAGCAAATTGGGAAAAAGTTCTGTTGACATATTATGTAATATGACCATATGAGCCATGGGTTCCCAATGTTTGCATCTGTTGCACAGAGTGTTTTGTAGAGTACATTAAAATATGTATAAAAGGCCTTTTCCTTTTTAACAATAAGCAAACAAATTATAAACATATGCAATACATTGGTGAGTAAGTCTAATGCTTTTGCAGGTGCTGATTGGAAACCAGTATTAGTGAAGAGACATGGTAGAAACTCTCAGAAACCTGATGTTCACTTAATTATGTGTGTGTTATAAAGCATGTTAAATTGTAACTGTAAAGATGATCTTGCAACATGGATGAGAAGATATTTAGTAAATTCCTTTTTTGGTATGGTTGTATTTTGTTCATGAAAAAAAATTTGATCATACATTTTTCTCTGTAGCTACCTGATATTGCATGATTATAATTGCTTTTATTTATGAGATAATATGCCTTCCACTAGTGCTGATCTAGATTAAACTTAAGTGTATGATTCTTTTAAATAATGGACTCATCTTTTTTGTTTTCTCTCTCGTAGAGAAAGGATTAAATGTCTTTTTTTCTTTTTGATTATATGTCATTAGAGACAGTGAAGTGCTCTTTATCTAACATACATAAGCTAGAACTATTTTTAACAAGATAACTTTGTCTACCCCTGAATCAAGCTATTTTTCTTCACGAGCTATTGAAATATATTCCTTAAAGAAAAGCAGTGGAATATTTTTATTATATAAAATATACTCTGTTCAATAGATTAGAAAAGATGCCAAACACAGGAGAGCTACTTAGGAAAATATTTTGGAAATGAAATCAAAATAAAACAAAAGAAGAGTCATATATGTAGAGTTTCTGATGGTCTAAATAATAATATGATTTTATAACAAACATTTAAACAAATGAAGTTATTTCCATATAATGCACTCCTACTCGTTTCATAAACACTTGAGAAATGACACTGGATAAACTAGTAGTTAAAAATCAGTTAAAGTAAAAAGGAAATCATCTTCGATCAGATCTCCAAAACTTTTATTTTCTTTTTCTTCTCCTTTCCATTCTCCTTCCCCTAATTTCCTTCCTTCCTGTACTTTCTGGGAAGTTGCTATTCTGCCACTGAGGCAGGTCTAAGCCTTCCTTTTTATATCTGAGCTATACATTAATACTCACCTATTTTCATGGCATAGGCATCAGAAAATACAAATTAACACAGTCATTATTCATCATTTTTACTTATCATTTGGCTAAAATTTTTTTTTAAGCTCTGACATATAGTGTGTGGAAGAGCATGCAGTAACTGGCACTCTCATATAGTGGTGTTGGAAGTGTGAACTGTTAAACTTTTGGGGAAAGCAATGCATCAGTGTGAATAACATGACGAGGCAATCTGGGAGATTATCAATTTTAATACATCCTCATGCAATTTGAGATTTTTAATAAATACTTACTATTTTGCCATTTAATAGAGGCGAAAATAATTTTTAAAAAGATAAATGAAATTTTTATTTAAAAAGCAGCATTGCCACAATTGGGTTCCAAATTGTCAAATTTTTCAGTACCAAAAGCTACTGGAGAACTGGCCATTTTTTTTTCTTTTCTGGTGATATTGATTATACTCTTTCCTTTTCCCCTTCTGTGTAACTTTGTTTGCTCAATAATTAGAAAGATGCATCATATGTACTATTTCTCCCATGGTCCTGTATGGTTGCTGTTTTTAACACTATCACACTTTACTTATAAACTATTCTTTTCTTCTTTCTTCACTATCGATATGGCTAGATGTGCCTTGCCTCATGTTCCCTACTAAATTTATTAAGCAGTTTGAACTGAAGGTGGGTCATTTTGGGAACTCTTATATCTAGAACTCCTTGTTTGCATGATATTTTCCTCAATAGATATTATTTGTTATGACTTGATTGTTTGTGCCACCTCCTCAAATTCACATGTTGGAACATAATTACTACTATTTTAGAGTTTGGAGGTGGTGCCTTTGGGAGGAAATTATGTCCATGTAGGTCCTTGCAAGTGGATTAACGTCCTTAAAAGAGAGCCTTGCACCACACCCTGAGTTACCGCTCCATTTTTACCATGTGAGGACGCAGCTAGAGGTCTCCTTTAATGAGACAGGAGATAAATCTTCAACAAAGTTTTTTGAGCTTGCTGACGACTTGCTTTTTGATTGCCAGTCACCAGAACTGCTAGAAACAAATGTTTGTCTTTTATGAGTCATTTGCTTTTGGTATTTTGTTATAGCAGCCCAAACAGACTAAGACATTATTTAACTGAATTATTCTAAAATCAACTAAAATTTAGAAACTGTTTTGTTTCTATACTAAAAAGTTATCCAAACTTAAAATGTCTACACTTTGAACTTATAGTTATCATAGGAACAGCTTAGACACTGGGTTCTGGGGCCCAGTTGGCAGTTGACCGAGATTTCTGAGACAGAATTACTAGTAATTTATAAGCTCTGGTATTTGGTATAAGATCTCAGTGAGATATCCTTGATCTTATCTGATAATACAGGGAATTTCAAAATGCAGAGGGATTATAACATTCAAAACCTGTGGATGATACCTAATTCTAAAACTAAAAAATGGTAATATAAAAATGTATCTAGCCAAAGGCATCTATTAGGAAAGCAAGTACCAAAACAAGAGTTCAACTACAGGAGTCTCAAAACCAGGACAGTCCATAATAATTTTATTTTATTTAGTGTTTTTGTCTCATTCACATTTTTGTCTAAACTTCGTATCAAACACATAAGTTTATTATAGTATTATTTCTTTCAACTTCTCAGAAAGAATGTATGATACAAATGCTCTTGGAAAATGCGAGAGACCAAGAAAGCTAACTGAAGTGGCAAAGATAGGGTATATTTCTTACATCTGACACTGAAACTGAGCTCATAATCACTCATAACTCTGCCTCAGGAACGTAGGCCAATTGCTTATCATAGAAGACGTTATTTATATCTTGAATTTTCACCTGCCAGCTAAGTTATCTTTGTGGATTATCAGAAAATGGCACGCTGATCAATTGGCATAATGATCTCCTCACATTTTCTCCTCTGGAGCATTCTTTGAAAAGTGACGAACTTTCACAAACTTTTTACTATACTAATTGCTGAAGTTGGCCCTATTAAATTGTGCAATTGATTTAACCTCTTTCTTTGCCCAGCCTATGTATAAAGAGCTATAATGAAGCTGGATACTTCTAAGGCAAGATAAACATGCATGAAATGTTTATAGGAATGTCGGAATGAGAGGATCACCTCAGTGAGTTTAAATGATTTAGGATGGTAGGTCCTCCATTTGTGGCTTGGTTTTTAAAAAAATATATCTGTTGTAGTGAGAGACACATGTTACAGAAGTTACTTATAATAATATGTACCTTCACTCTGTCACTTGGCAATAGTTAACGTGTGTGTGTGTGTGCGTGCGCGCACGCATGTGTGTGTGTGTACATAGAGAGAGAAAGAATTTATCAAGAATTTTTTGCATCAAAACAGGCTTGGTTCTAAATGATATATTGAACAGAATAACTGCCAAAGTATTAGAATAATATTGCCAATCTGTGAAGGAATCAGATGAAGTATTGATATCCTATGGTCATTTAATGTTTGGGCTCATAATAGTTCAGTATTTCTTGAGAAGTGCCATGGACCTAAATGCTAGCACCAGAAGCACACACAAAGTCTACTCAAAAGAACAGCTTACAATATAGTTCAAGCATATTAAAAATTGTCAGTCTGGAGATTCAAGACCTATCCTGTTAATGGACATCTAGTAGGAAAAAAGTCATCTTGCGTGTTGGAATCTTCTGTGATCATTCTCCAGAGGAGGTTCTATATAGCCTAATATACCCTCAAAGGTCGGTTTCATAAAACGTTGCCAAAAATGTAGGTCTTGAATAGTGAATACTTAGTAACTTGAAAATAAAGAGTCTTCTGTTCTTTACAAGATTGGGGGGGG
>NW_007142068.1:0-4890 GCF_000164805.1 Carlito syrichta | reverse complement strand
ATTTTTTGCATCAAAACAGGCTTGGTTCTCAATGATATATTGAACAGAATAACTGCCAAAGTATTAGAATAATATTGCCAATCTGTGAAGGAATCAGATGAAGTATTGATATCCTATGGTCATTTAATGTTTGGGATCATAATAGTTCAGTATTTCTTGAGAAGTGCCATGGACCTAAATGCTAGCACCAGAAGCACACACAAAGTCTACTCAAAAGAACAGCTTACAATATAGTTCAAGCATATTAAAAAATGTCAGTCTGGAGATTCAAGACCTATCCTGTTAATGGACATCTAGTAGGAAAAAAGTCATCTTGCGTGTTGGAATCTTCTGTGATCATTCTCCAGAGGAGGTTCTATATAGCCTAATATACCCTCAAAGGTCGGTTTCATAAAACGTTGCCAAAAATGTAGGTCTTGAATAGTGAATACTTAGTAACTTGAAAATAAAGAGTCTTCTGTTCTTTACAAGATTGGGGGGGGCATCTTTGATTAGATAATTTTTCATTCCCTCCTTGAGATTTCCTGACTTGCAACCATCCATCTTTTTAATTAATCTGCTATGGTAAAATGAATCTCGGCAATGATTTAGGATGCCCTGTCCCCAGAGACTTTGTTATGGGCTTTCTGAATGTAGGAGAAGATCTTTGTATTATTCCAGCCTTTCTGATAAACAAGTCAAGAAAAAAAAGAAACCACTTGTCTGGGATAGCTATTAAACTATAAACTCCATGGCCTGTAAAAGAAAGAGATGGATGGAATTGGAATACAGTCAAATTTCTCTGGAGGTTATGAACAAAGGCTGGTCACTGGAGTAATCACAGAATTGACAGTCAAGCACATTCTTCTATCAGTTAAGTGGAGCGTGAAGTAATCTGTTTGCATGAGTTTGTCCCCCATTCTGAATGGAAGACTGAAGTTTCAGGAACCTTTGAAGCCAGATAAATGACCTCCAGAATCTTCTTAGCAATAATGAGAATAGGTGGCTTCCTTCGAAAACAGTAAGAAACAAAGGAATCTAAAAATGTCTTAAAAGACCAAACAGCATAAAGAATAAAATAAAATTCAATAATCTTGGAACCAAAGATTTAAAAGACCACGCAATATTTGATTTTTATGAGACAGATATACTCCCACATATGGTGGGAAAGGGGAAATTCACTATATAAACATACAGTTATAAGGGGGAACCTTAAATACATTAATCATTTTCTTGTTTTTGGTTTTGGACTCTGTTTATTTTCCTGATGCCATGACCTGGTGACTAAAGGAACTAGTTAATGAAGGGAGAAACCTAAGTTAAGGACAGATTCATATGCATATAATTATCTTGAAAAGCAACTTGTGTAGATAAAGTTGAACATTATTTCTCAGTCACAGAGTGTGTATATTTTGTTTTAAAAATTTTATTTTAAAAGTACATGCATTTGATATATACTACAAATATTTTCTTTACTTTAAAGGTACTAGATTAAGTAATAATATAATAAAATATAAAAGCTTGATTTATCTAAACTAAACAACTTTTGTTGTCTGATATGGAATATATTTAAATGAAAAGGGTTAATGAAAATGTGAGGGTGTTATTTTAATTTTGAAGCCTATTGTGGAACTCAGTGACACAGTACGAGTCACCTTTCTTTGCAATCAATCAATCAAATAGAATACATTCAGCATTGAGGGGTAATCCAAAATGGCATCTCTGCACCATGCTGCAGGCTCACACAGGAACTGAAACACTGCCTGCCAAATGAAAGTGAATGAGTGAGACAAAGATGCTTTGGGACAGTTTACCTCCTCCCAGACAGGTGCAGACCATCAGTCCCACATGAGAGAAGTCATGAGCAGGAGTCACGACTTTGACAACTGCAGCACAAATGGGACAAGAGACAGATGCACATCAGGGCGGCCTCCGTGAATGTGACCTTCTGTCAGACTGGTGACTCATGGGAGGAGAGTTCACCTGCAGAGTGAACTCAGGAGAGCTGCCATGAGTGTCGCTTTGTGCTGGATTGGTGACTCATGGATGAAGAGGGCTGGTCTTCCAAGTGAGCCCAGCAGACAAGCACAGCTAGGGGCTGATGACTATCCCCACAGCAAGACCAGGAAGAAGCCCTGTGTTCTGGCAAAGCGATGCAGCCATCTCATCAGCTGCAGAAAATCTGTTCTATTTCAAGAGCAAAGAGTGGACAGAAACCCAATAGCTCTCTCAGTGGGAAGGCATCTGGGCCATAAGCCACAGACAACAGACCATAGACTCATCTTCCCCACTGGCTTTCCACAGAGCACTGGCAACAAGGGCTGAAAGACAGTTGGACAAGTTTAGGGAACACCCTTATGCACATCAGAGTAGGCAATGAATTCCTTATCAAATCCCTAGAAGTGAATGCCATAAAAGCTAAGATATATAAGTAGGAAGGAAGGAGAGGGCAGGGAAGAGTTGGGGAGGGGGAGACATACCAGGGGAGTGAGGGCTAGTTGGAGGCCCAGACTTTACCTGCGTGCAGGTAGTTAATCCTTTCTTCTGCCCTACATCTGTATAATAAAAAATAATATTAATAAATAAATACAGAGAATATATTTAGATGTGTTTGTTTCCTTCAGTATTTACTGTATGTGTAAATAAAATTGTTATGTTTGAGTTTGGACACTTTCAAAAATATCAGTAAAATAATTACCCTTCCTTTTGGGGGAATAGGAGTGGAAAATAGAACTGTATTTTTTATTTGGTGAATTAAGAGGGGGCAAAACCTGTTTATGTAAATCTATGGCTTAGATACATGCTCATTCTCTGGTCTTGGGTTCAACTGCAGCTGTCTGTTAGGCTCTTTTGGGTTTCTGATTCCATGAACTGGCATCTTAAGAGAACATTCTGGTGAATATGTGATTTGTACTCATGACTTGATCAAGTTGAAAGGGCTCCCTCATGCTGCCTCAACACCTCTTGAGTTCCCAGAGGTACTGATGACTTCTCAGAGATAAGCTATATTTTCTCTTCTACTCCTGACTGGTATGTGCCTCATGGTTAGTCACTTATCTCTCCTCAGAGAAGCTCCTACAGGTATTCTAATGATGGAAACTGTTTTGTGCTACATGGGATGTGTCTGAGTTTAGGGACATTGTACTTCCACACCACACAGGAATCAAAGATGACACAGCACCATGACTCTAAATCTCTTCTGAAGTAACTCTCTCACAAATAAATTTTTCTTTGCTGCCTCACATTAACACAGGACCATTCAAACTTCTACCCCCCAACCATACATCATTGTGAGCTGCAATTACATTTTTTAAACCTTTTTTTTCAACATGTGGAAAACTTCCCACCTTTTTATTGGAAAGTCATGTTATACAAGACCCTCATAATTTTTATCTCTCTTCTAATTCACTGTCCCATGGGAGAAGGGGTAGGTTATCTGCTGTCTCTTCCAATCTGAAAGGATTTCCCCCCAAGTCAATATTTTCCTCATTCTGAGAAGATACTGAATTTGCTCCTCTTAAGTTCTCCATCAGTATTAACAAAAAAGTATCAAATATTTTGGAGATTCAAAGTCATTTCAGACTGGGGATCGCAGCTTAAGCACAGATGCACCTAAACTTTATTTAGGGGTCTTCAGAAAAACAGATTCACCTTCTGGACTCTGTTTTCATCTGTAACTTGAAATCACTAGACTAGAGACCCTGGAGATACCTTCAGATTATAATCTTCTAAGATTATGAGGTGCCTAATATACTTTCACTGAAAAACAAAACAAAAAACAAAACACATAAACAAAAGTTTTTTCTATATATAGCCAACCAAATTTAATTGCCCTTTTAGACTTTCTGTGGCATTCTTTTCTTATCTCTGTGAACACTTTGGACTAAATCTTCTGTAAAATATGTTTTCTTTGTATAATTCTTAATCTTGGCACTAGACATGAATGTTCCTGGCTGTACTATAAAGTGATTCTACAAGTGATTTGGAATCCTAAGATAAAGAACTCATGTTTACTATTTTAAACATTTAAATAGTTTATTTTAAGAATAGTGTGTATTTTTCTGCCTGGTGAAATGTTTTTATGTGAATACATCACAGCAGACTTTAATATCAGCTCGAGAAAATCTTCTCAGTGAGTCATGCATGGTTGTTGAATGAATCAATAGATTAATGAGTAAATAGTTGTATATATCTGATTATAAATGTCAATTTTATTTGAGTAATCACTGTTACCAGTGATTAAAATATATTGGAAATATAAAAATAAAATTATTTTGGAATCTATAATATAAAGTGCTCATGTTATAGTAATTTTATGATTTGAACTGAACAGAGGACATTCGTATATTCTCAGATTAAGGGTGATATCTTTCACTGGTATCTATTTTTGTGCTTCTATTTCAAAACATTTTGTTACTAAAGTTGAAGAGGGTGTGTTCCTTTTTCTTTCTACACTTTTGTGTTAGTATTTGCAGTACTCCAATGGGTTTCCCACTTTGTGACAATGTATATCAGCATTTATTGTTAAGCAGTGTGTGTTGAACAGCTGTAATGTAATATCATTCAAGAAAGGAAGGAAGGTGAAATCTTCTGACTAAAATGTTTTGTGACAGATATATTGGGAATTCTGATTTGTCAGGCTTATAAATAAGGTTCATGCAGATCTTAATCTGGAGAGAAACTGCACACACTTGGGTTAGACAAAGCACCTACACAAGCATCCAGAGACTTAGGTATTAGGCCCAAGGCAAAAACTTGTCAATAATTTAATTTATTATTGTATGGTACTAGTGGTGATAAAAAATTGTACATGATGTTCCATGCTGGCTTCATTGCGGCAGCTAATAACTCATATTTCTGAATGGTGCCTGTTGAAATAAACTTGGACTGGCTATAGAACTTGGGATTAGT
>NW_007142067.1:0-830 GCF_000164805.1 Carlito syrichta | reverse complement strand
TGACATATGAGAGATACTCAGATACTTATTTGGCTGATTTTCCTCAGTTATTTGGTTCCATGACTGATGGGAGTCTAATGATCGTACAGCATATGACGTGTCCATAATGATCTTCCCAAGCTCATCATTTCTTGTCATTTCTTTTGAGAATAAACATAGGTTTAAGATTTCTTTTAATGGGATTCAACTTTTAAAACCAACAAAAATGCTCACAAAAAGATGAGTAAGATTTTGTCAGATATATATTTTTCAAAATTTTAAAAAATTCTGTGAGTTGCCTTCCCACTCTCTTGATGGTATCTTTTGCTGTGAAAAAGTTTTTCCGTTTGATGGGGTTCCACTAGTCTATCTCAGCTTTTACGGCATTTGCTTTTGGGGACTTGGTAAAAAATTTGTTGTCTACTCCAATGTGCATACAAATGTTTCCTACATTTTCTTCAAGGATTCTTATAATTTGAAGTTTTACATTTAGGTCTTTGATCCATTTAGAGTTGATTTTTGTATATGATGAGAGGTGGGGGTCTAGTTTCATTCTTCTGCATGTGGTCAACCAGTATTCCCGGCACCATTTTCTAAATATGGTCACCTTTTTTTTTTAAGTTGCAGTCTGTTTTTGACACCCAGGCTGGACACTCATGGCCATTCGCAGCCTCAACCTGCTGGGCTCAGGTGATTCTTCTGCCTCAGCCTTCTAAGTAGCTGGAACTATAACAGGAGTGAGCTACCATGCCTGGCTTATTTTTTGATTTATTGTAGACATGAGGTCTCACCAAGTTTCCCAGGCTGGTCTTGAACTCTTGACCTCAGGCTATCCTCTCACCTAGGCCTCG